>NC_134826.1:127663148-127963148 GCF_004210375.1 Tachypleus tridentatus | reverse complement strand
ACAATGAAGCTTGATGATTTTCCCCTTAATAAGTCCATATCATGATGTTTTGTCATTTGAAGAGCAAAAGGAACTAAAACAACAAGGAAGGAAGCCTTGTTGTCCATCCATAGACCCTGGAATTCCTGACTGTTGATATATGTTTGCCATCTGAACCAAGACACTTGTAACAACTGTAGCATTGGAAAAACCCATCAATAATACTTTGTAAAGAAAAAAAGTGGCAACACTAACTGAAGAGATCACACTAACCTGGGTGGAGAGTGTCATGAGACAAATATCACCAAGGGCAATTAATTGGGGCATAAAAGACTGAAGCAAGTAAGAAAAATCAGACCAGTTCTTAGATGCACAAAGTAGTGTGAGAGAAGGTATGCATGTTTTAGAAGAATTTATGATTTAATGTTTTACCCTGTTTTTTTTTGGGAATAACAGAGAGATGCGAGTAAAATCCCTGAGAAAGGCGAGAAACCCTTTCGATACCATCCTTGTTCAAAATCTCTGACACCATCTTGAAGGAATACTGGCTACAGACATGATGCCCTGAAGGAAGAAGGGAATGGGAACAGGAGACAAGGAAGAAAGAGAAGAAAAACAAAGGGAAAGGCCTATTGATAGGACTTGTAGCACACAACTGTTAGCCACAAAGGGAATCCATGGATCTGCAAAATGAGACAAATGTGTCTGCACTGTTCCTAAGCTTAAAGGAATAGTCAATGATAGCATTAAAGATAACAGATCACAGGAGAAGAACACGATGAAAAGATGGAGCAGAAAGGAACTGGAAGAATGAGAAATAGCAACTGGACGAGGAGTTTGGAAAAGAAGGGACACAAAGAAGAAACAATGCCTTGTGCAAGAGATAAATATAAATGGATAAGAATGATATCCCTCAACAATAAATCCCAGCAAAAATGTAACCATGTATGAAGGGGCAAAACCAAGGAGGAGAATGAGTGAATGCTAAAAACCCCTTAGAAGAATAGTAGGTTGCTTCTTAAAGACGAATGATAGAGAATAAATAATGTAAAGAGATAACAAGAGTAGGTGAAGGCACAAAAAATGAGTTTAAAAGAAACAAACATGCGACAATGGATTACAATCCTAATATTAAAGAAGGGTCTCCATAGTTTGGGGGTCCATCTAGATGAGATGAGGCATACTGACACCAGAGTGACATTAAAAATATTTTTAGCATGACTTCAGATATCAGGGGAAGGATCATAAGCATAATATTCCGAGAAAGGGAATTAAATAATAATAAGAACAATCATGGAGGAATGCAGAATACTTAAATAAATCCACATTTGCACTAGAAGAATCATTTGCACATATATATGGTTGGAAAGGCCATCTAAAATCCACATCCTCATGGATGGGAATTACAGGAGAGAAGTATGTCTCAAATCATGAAAAAGGCCCAGGCCAAATGAAAGTCTTTACCACCCACAATGCAAGAGCCATCACATCTACTGACAAAGAAGAAACATCTAAAGTCATTGTGGTAATCTGTCTAGGGTGAACAAAATCCAACAGCATACACTGTGGAAATGACTGTTTAATTCTTGTTGGAGAAAATAAGAGCCACAAAGTCTACAGGAGCAGAAATATTTTAGAAAGAAAACTATTTTCATAATATGTGGTTCTGTAGATACTTCAACCAAATGGTAATATGGTTAGGTTATTAAGAAATGAGTACCTACCTTGCAACTCAGTCAAATGGGCTAATGTATTAAAGTAATAAAAGAACTACATTGCAATAGGAGCAATATTTAGGAGATCTATAGGTAATGAATATGTCACATTTGTTACCTGATCATAACTAAAAATAATAATAAAAAACAGAAAAGCTACTAATGATGAAAAAAATAAATAACTTCATAAAACAAGACAAATCATAACATGTAAAAAAAGAAACTGACAATAAGTCAGAGTAAAGAAAAACAAAAAACAATCGCATGGAAAACCCCTCCCAATCCAATAACTAAACAGAGTCAAAAGCTTGAAAAGGAATGTTAGAACAAAAGTATGAGGTATATAAACACAGTTTAAAAAAAAAAAAAATATATATATATATAATCCTAATCTCAGGATAAAATTGAAGAAATAAAAAAATTAAAATACTAAAATCATCTTATGTAACATAAGTACTCTCAAGTGTAACAGAAATAAATACAAAACTTTGGAGAATATGGCATATTTGAGAGGAAAAAGATGAGATAAATACAAATGTCAACATGACTAGAGCTTGCAGTTATACAAATGTGATACCCACCATAAACACAGGTATATGACTTCAACATTTCAAACAATTAGTACTGATGACACATTAACAAGATTTTCCTCCACACTGAAGGAAAATTGCAGAAGTAAAACCTCCAACTACGTTGTATAAATTCTAATAATAATGGAAACATCTACATCAGAAAAAATACTGTAGGAAAGTCAATACCATGACTGTCAACAAAAACAACTGAACTATGAAGTTATCCTAATACTTACATCATTTGTTGGAAGTTGGGTGAGAGGAAAACTAAAGATAAATGACACATGCTTTGAAATGCGTAAACGACATTTGGAAATTTGGGTCAAATAACTTGTTGGTCAGCATGAGTGAAAACTCGAGGAAAAACTTGTATTTCTGGGGTTATTTGAATAATGTCTAGAGAGGCTTTGCCTTCTTGTATCATAATATTATATTAGTTAAAATAATTATTACAAAATACAAGCATATTATTCATTAACACTTGGAGAAGGTCTTTAAGATTGCAATATTTAATTCTTTTAACATTATGAAATTCATAGTTGTTCTTAATATTCTCTTATCAGGTTCCTTGTAAAAAAAAAAAAAGAAGAAAGAAACAAAAGCTGATATATCATGATAGTTATCACTACTTAAATATGACCAAATATTTATTAGAATACTAGTTGTATTGAAAAAAAAAAGATGTTATTTTAATCATCTATACTCCGTTACTTCTTTGATACCTTTTACAATTACAATCAAATAATACTAACTTCTAATAGTTTTACTGTAATTAATTTCTAAATTTAATGATATACCTTTTTCCACCAAGCTCTAAAGTGCAGGGTGTAAGATATTTATTTGCTGCATCTCCAATTATTTTACCAACTGATGAACTACCAGTGTAAAAAATGTAGTCAAATTTTTCTTTTAAAAGTTCTGTAGTTTCTGCAGCCCCTCCATTTATCACTTTGTAACAGTCCTGTAAGTGTGAAAACAGAGTTATAGTACAAGGTAATGTAAATCATTTGAGATAGATAAAAATTAATCCTATTACACACAATACAATGCATCAAGTTGTTCATTCATAAAAAAAGAAACATTTTAGATTTTGAAAAACTAATTGCACTGTTAAAATACTTCTAAATCACAATAACTATCTCCACAGAGTTAACAAGAACATTTCCAAGTAAAAAATTCCAAGCAAACATGTTTTCCTGCAATATATTACTTTTCTTAAAAACAAAATTGATTACATAGAAAAACATAGTAACACAAAAGTACTAGCAGTGACCACTTACACATAAATTAGTTTACTGCTATTAACAAATGCTAGCTTAAAATTTAGAGTTGACAATGTCTCTCTAAAATATGAGTTTCAGAACCTTAACAATTATCTTTGAATGAAATTAGCTAAGGAACAAAGATATGAATATCCTTTAAAACTGGTAACTAAAACTTGGTATATAATAGCATGCCAAATAATTAAAAAATGTGATACTTTATAATCAAAGTGCTCTGAAAAGATGGACCTTTCAAAAGTGCTCAGGTTACAGGGTATCATATTTTCAAACTAAATTGATTTCTTGAATATGTTTTTCTAACATCATGAATAATGCACTAATTTGATACACATTTTCAATTCACACATCAGGAGGATCAAACAATTCATTTTTGAAGCCACATTTATGAAAAAATTACAGTTCACAAGACAATTTTTTAGATTATTTATTGGCAAACAGAAATTAACTTTTAGAATTATCTAAAGTTTATCATTAATAAAATTAGGTAAAGAATGTTCCATTAATTAAAAATTATTTAGAATAAATTAAAAACATTGTTATAAACTAACAAAAATCATACTAATTGTTCCTCTGTTGTAGTACAAGATACAAAGATGTAGTTTGGGGTGTCTTAAAGCAACTGGGACACTGTGAAATACAGTGGAACAAGTTCTGTTCTACTGGATAGTAATAATTTATACATAGAAATAAACATTCAAGATAAAATAAATATTTAATCTTTAAGGTATTTTTTTATCTTGAATGTTTATTTCAATAATTTTCAAATTTTATTGAAGTACTATAAAACAGTATGTAGTATTTCAATCAATGATCAACCTCTACAAGACAGTGTAAAAGAAACTGAGGAAAACAATGTACAGGTGATTTACGTTGTCACCATCTTGAGGATGTGATAAATTAACAACCAAGAATGTAAACTTCACACCACCTGATGTCAAAGACATTATTTATTATTAAACTTTGCTTCTTGGATATCTTTTGGTCACATAATTTGTGTTATTGCTAAAAAGACATTTGGATAGATTTCTAGGGTCATGCTAGTTCCTAAAAATTCTGAACTGTGGAAGTCTAGCACACAAACATTTAGAAATTCTTTTCTTCCAAACTTCAAACCAAAACTAAAGACAATATATACATGTCCCTTTTGTTCACAAATTTCTAGTTACATAAAAAACCCATTTAAATTAATGCAACAATATTATCAAACTACACTAGGAGCAGAGTAGTCTGACTTCTAGCTTGAGGAGAAATATGAAAAATGGTAAAAATATTGCATGCACGCATGTATGCGTGTTAACTGCTATCTTGGTTCATGGCAGAATTAAAGTAAACCACAATTTCTTTATCACCATTTTGTACTTGAGGTATTTACATGGTGCACTGTACATTTTATTTAATTTTTATATATATACACACACACAAATTGATAATGGTTTTATTTAATTATTTCACTTATTACATAGAATGTTCTATGAAATCTGCAGAAAAAAAAAGATAGTTTTCTCAAAACAATAAAAGCTGGTTATACAGAATTTTTTTTTAGAAATATGACTATTAATATCCTTTATCCACTTTATCCTTTTCACACTGAAAAAAATCTAACCAGTGGCCACAGAAATGTTTCAGTGTTTCCAATTCTATGAATCACACATTTTAAAACCATATTTGTATACTAACATTTTACTAATTTTAAAGAAGCACTACGTCTGTGCACAGTACTTTTGTCTGCAAAATAATGTAATTAATATAGATATTATGATACTAAGTCTTGTAGATTTAAACAGAAAGTAGGAGAACAACTATCTCATTAGTGCATTTTACCTTTTTTTTTTTAAATATGAAAATCCAGGATTTGTTTTCAATGTTTACTCTTAAATAAAAGCAAAAAAAATGCATATTCTAATTTTCAAGATGTCTTCTGAGACAAAAAGGGGGTAAGTAGATCTTGAAAAGTGACACAGTTTTCTTTTAGCATTTTGTCCCTTGGCCAAAGTATCTTTTTTTCAATTCAACCTCCATTGTTTAACAATAATGCCATCAGAAGTGTTAAATATCTGAATAACTTCATATGGTCACAACTGATCTTCATTCTCTGAATTTTACTTCTTTAAGTGTGTCAGTTAAACTATATCAAACAGAGGTTGATTACATTATATTAAAATACTTTTTTACAAGCCTCGTCATGACATTACAGTACATGTCTGGTCATGCTCTGTCTTATAACTAACTACATATCAAGAATAAGCTCTACAGCATAATTTAGATTGCAAAAGATTCTGTCATAAGTCATCTAACGTAAGAGGAGGATGGATTCCTAGAGCCTCTTTCTAAAGTCCTTAATCAGTATGCCATTGTATAGAATAGCCTAAATACCCATTTCACTTTCCAGTTGCCTAATGTGTCAGACACCCAAACTGCTACATTATAGAATCAATTTATGCCACTTTTCCAGATGAAGATCTTTCTTGATTATCATGCACTGTTGCCTAGGGCACATGGGCAGCTTTTGCCACTGACTATTATGTTACAAGATTTTACATTTTGCTCACTGCAGGTATTAGTCAACTTATTGCAGGTCTTTTCCTGGGTGTTGCTGGTGTCTTAAATTGATTTAAATTACTTTGTTCTCCAGTGTTGTTAAATACAAGTAATATTCTTATATTAGAAATTCTAAATGCTCAGTATGAGCAAACCTTTATGATCTGAATGAATGTTTTGTGTCAGAAAGGAATGTTACACCACTCTTCCCAAAAGTGATCAGTTTCCACTAACCACAAAACACCACATAATGGTTGTAACATCATTGCTAATTCAAATATTCAAAATCATTTTAATATAAGGTACTTTATCCTCTGTATAGCAAAAGTGCTTCAAATGTTTGAACCATCACTTAAATGCACTGCATGATGGTTAGAGTTTTGTACATATTTCATTTAACATTTCTTGATGCCTCAACTTCACATTTCCTCGTAAGACTGTAAAGACAACTTATACACTTTTTCCATGTTATTTTGCGATAATACAGTTATTTTTTTACAAATTATCAGGCAAATATTAAACCAAATTTTGCAATTTTAAATTGAATAAGTCTATTTACACTTTTTTATAAAAAATTTTAAACATACTGGAGTTAACAGTTTAAAAGAAAACTAGTCTGCTTCTCTACCTCTTATCAACAAGAATATGAATTAATTTGTTGGTTCAAAGACAAAAACATATCAAAAGCTACCTTGTCAAGATAGAGAGGCAAAAGCTCCTCTAACACTCTTGCTGTTGCTGGTGATATTTCTGAAGGTTTCACAATTGCAGCATTTCCTGCACCAATAGCACCAACCAAAGGGCTAAGAGTCATCTGAATTGGATAATTCCATGTTCCAATAATCAAAACTACACCATACGGTTCTCGTCGAATATATGAAGAATCAAACGTCAACAAAATGTGTTTTGAAGTCTAAATGAAATCATAATCATATGAATAAGTATTTGAACAATGGTTTTTATTTTCAAACATTTGATAACTGGTTTAAAATAACTTAAAAATGTGATTAAACTGTTAATATATGCTTGACACTCATTGCTCTTTATAGTTTATAGCAAATATTATCTTTAAATTATGTTAAGAAATATTCAGGTAATTCTAAGAAACATATTTTATAAAAAAATTCACAGAAATGGTACTATAAAATTCAAGGACTTGAAAGTATCTCACTTCCACAGTTACATTATTTTAAAACAAGTTTAATTTTTTTTTTAACTGGATATGCTATTATACTGATGACAAAGACATAATAAAGTGAAATATTATAAAGAAAAATTCTAGACATTTGAAATTTCCAAAACTTATTTTTTGGATTCTGTTGAAATTTCACCCACAAATTATGCATTAGCTTTTGCTGGATAGACAAAATAAAAAAGTAGAAAGAACTCTGGAAAATTCAGCTTATGAATCTATACAAAATCTGTTCAGAAAATATATTTTATCATTTGAAATATATGAATATGAGTTTTTCAAATTTTGTTGTGACAAAGTGATCTTCACTGTTTCACTCTGAATGTGTTCAATGTGTATAAATATTTGAAAATGTACTGTCAACACCAATATTTCAACATAAGCTTTTTTAACAATTTTAATTATCACCCACTAACTTTCTTAGCAGATCAAAAAGTAACTTTGTTTTACTAGTATAAAAGTCACATTTTTATAACTATAACATTTACAAGTTCTGTACAAAACTGCTAGTTATTTTCTTATCAGTGGTTTCAAAATTACTTAAAATTATCCATAACAAGATATTTTTTAATTTATTTGAAGAATAAAGTTATACAAAAAGCATTATGTGCTCCAACTTCAGGGCACGAAATGAGAAAAAAAAAAGACATAAGCAAAAGAAATTATTTAAAAAGTATTTAAAAATCTTAAGAAAGTTAAAAGACTCCAAAATAAATGAGTTACTTATTTTATATATTGAATTACAATTTTTGAAACAACCGAATTAAAACAAAATCCAAAAATTATAGCAATATATAATTTTAACAAAACATACTTTCCTTTTTAAAAACAACTTGTTTTATTTTTAAAATGGTTCAAGTTTCAACCTTTAAAACAGTTTAAAGACTTCACAGATGTATACTTAATCTCTTAAGACTGACTTTATAACTGACTGAAAAGTCTCCTTCCCAGAAATGTAGATGTTTTTTTTTTAATGATAAACATTAAAACCCTACTACTGTGAAGAGTTAAAAAAAGTCATGTGGCTAATATGACTTATGTATATTGCTTTCAAATGTTTTTTTTTTAAATATAGCCATCAAGTGATAAAATAAACAGCCTATTGGTTCTATAATTTAAAAAATATTGAAATATACTGAAACAAATGTATCCATAGTTGGTAACAAAAGGTTAAGATAGAACTTGTATATACATTGGATTTTTAAAGCTGTGGAAAACTTATATAATGCTAGATGAATTTACAAAAAAACAACAGCTATTAGCTTCAATTAAAGTCTTTTGATCACAACAACTCTAAAGAATAATAAAAAAAAATTATATTATTTGAAGTCTAAGCAGTCAATCCCTTCATCAAAATATACATTACTGATATTTCTAATATGAGTCAACTAAAAATATATATTTGATACTTGAATATTAAAACTGCTTAGCATTGAAAACTAGGTCTTACATCTTCTATCACAAACATTACAAGAAAAGTGCAATTACATACATTTATTACAAAACCTTATGAAGAAAAACTCACATATTCTTCTTGTGCCCATTTCTCTAGGTTTATTAACATCCCTCTAATATCATTTCGTACAAACTCAATCTCACAAATCACAGATTCAAAGTAAGGCTGTAAAAAACAAGGTAGAAAACATTTTTACTAAAAAGAACTATTGCTGAATATTCACAAATAAAGTGAATAAACATGCAATTACTCTTTATTAACTGAAACAAACTAATCTGATCATAAGCTAAGTAAAGATCAAAATAATAAGGTGAGTTATCTTTCAGTGACTCATTATGTGAACATACTTTATGTAAAAGATGCCATATATTATGAATACATAATGTTTACAGTTAACATTCATGAGCAAAATGCTTTGGAATTAAAATAATGCACAATACTTTATAAGAACCATGAAAGAAATAAAAACTTCTAATAGCTTTGTATTACTGTCTTATAATTTCTAGTTTAAGTGTAATAAAGAAATTTCTACATCAAAAGCATTATCAACCATGTAAGATAAAAATAACCATAAAATTTTATCAAAAAACCCTATTTTGTGGTTTTGACAGTATTTTTAAAGGATTCTCAAAAAGCTTTCAATCTAGAACTTCACAAGTTTCATTGTTTTTTGGTTAAAATGTTTAATATTACATATTTATATAATTTTATTTTGTACCTTACCTTTATGAGGGTTATTTTGCATTGTTAGCTTAGTATATAGATTTAGGACTAACTTAAATCTCATAAACTGTTCAAACCCATGAAATTTTATTGGAATTACAACCAAAACAATCAATAATAGTGAGGATATCCAAATAATGAATCAATACACTCTAATCACCAAACTGCTTTATGACTATCCAAATTCCTTGTTAGACAAGTATATTCACTTAGTAAGATCTGTGAAGGTAATTTGCTTTAATAAATAATATCAAACTATCATATCTTTCAAGAAAGTTGCTCAATATTCCACTGAAAATTTTTGTTTTAAGGCTAGTCATCACCATTCACTGCCAACTCTTCAGCCACTATTTTACCAATGAATAGTGGGATTGACCATCACATTATAGAGGCTCCATGGCTGAAAGGGCAAGCATGCTTGGTGGGGCAGTATTCAAATTTTAGGCCTGTAGATTAGGAGTCAAGTGACCTCACCACCTGACCATGCCAGCCAATCATCGAAAGAAAAAGCAACTACATACATGGTAAAATAACTTACATTAGTGAGTACACAGAGGTTAATAACAATCTTAACATTTTATAAAATTGTTTTTATAGCTAAATCATTTCTAGTTCATTTACTTATGTAAATACATTATTTTCCCTGCAATTATTTTGTAAATATTTAGCCTTAAAATGATTTATATGAAAAATATATATCAAAATAACTCATGAACATTTGTATAGATACAGATATAAGCAAACATTATGTACTTGCACTTCAAACATGTCCTCATTGTTTAGATATTTGTAAAGCTGTTTATACATTTAAATGTATTGAACAAAAACTTGTCATTTTGACTATATGGAAATATGTAGAAGAGATAAAACTGTAAATTACAAATTAAATGTAGATGGTCATTGTAATTTGCTTTAGATGCACAAGTGCACCTTTATTATATTAAATTTGTTAAAACCAAAAACAAGCCAAAACAAAAATACAATATGCTACACTAATTTAAACGATCCCAAGGTACAAACTATGATGTGAGAAATTTATAAAATGTATCCAAGGTTTTGGAGGCAACTAAAAAAGTAGAACCCACACTGACGTGGGGATACACTATTTATTAGTCTTCACCTCCATTTGCCAGTCTCACATCAAGAAATAAAATAAAGAAAAGGAATAGCAATTAAAATAAAAATAATAGATACAGAAATAGAAATTAGGAGAGCAAGACTTGGGTGATCAAGCCCACAATATCTCATCTATATCACCCTTCACTGCCTGCAGACAGATGCAGGAAGGTAACTGCTCTCTAAGGTAAAGAAAAAAAAATTGAAAAATAAAAATAAGATACTACCATTTGGGAGTAAGTAAGTTAAACAAACTTACCTCTTGAAGTCAGCATTCCACCCCCTTATTATGGTAGAAAGGCACTAATTGGTGGCCCACTAAACAAATTATACTAGTATGAAATTTAATTTAGATAACTGGATGGGACCTATTTTTTATTATTCAATTAATTTTTTTCTTCTTTACTTTGGTTCTCCAGTCATCTTCTCACAACTGTCTGCAGGCAGTGAAGGGTGATAGAGAGGTGGGACATCATGGGCTTGAGAACAAGCATCTCACTCCCCTAATTATTATTTCTATAATTTTAATTTCTATTGCTATTCCTTTATTTCTTTATGCAAGATTGGCAAATGGAGGTTAAGACTGATAGATGGTGTATCCCCACTGTAATGTGGGTCCTATTCCTTCAGTCACCTCCAAAACCTAGGATACATTTTATAAATTTCTCACATTATAGCTTGTAGCCTGGGATCCTTTCAATTAGTGCAGCATTTTTAATTTTTGTTTTAGTCTGTTTTGGGTGATAAAAAACTAATATCATTACCCAGAGGTTTGGATTTGCTGTTTTTAATGCAGTCCTTCCCTTTGATTTTGCTTTAAATTTACTAACTGTCAGTATTATCATTCTCTTAAAATATATGTATGGGTGTCAAATTGCTGTATGTGTCATTGAAAGAAGTGGTATATATACTTAGCTTGGTTTCTTCCAAAGCTCAGTTGAATAAATTAGTGGACATAAGATGTACTCATGTTTCTTTACTGTAGTACGAGGGGTTTAAAGAGAAGCCTCATAGATTGGCTGGCTTTTTCCACTTGTTTCTCTTGTACAATGTTTTAAATGTTACTATCAAAATCTAGTTTCTCTAATGTTTGTTTTTTTATATTTAGTATACCTTATTCAAGTCATCTCTCATTGCTTTCACTAATGCATTTTCATTTTCTTTACATAACCGATACAAAGCTTTAAGCTGCTGAGTTCTATAATCTAAAGGCTTTGTGACCCCTTGTTTGAACTTGGTTTGTAGCTTGTCAATCACCTGAAAAGAGAAAACAGAAATTGTGTTTTCATTAATTTATCTTAAATTCATAAACACCTTACATCTTAAAAGGCCCTTTACACACATCTCATAAAATACAAAAAGAAAACCTCAAATAGTATGAATTATTATAGGATAATGTACTAAATATATACAAAAATATGTACTTTCATAAATTATTTTCTACATGTATTAAAAAATGAAAGTTATATTAATGTTAAAATTATCTTCAGTACTTCTGACAAATAATTTTCAGGTTATAACTACTATTTAAAATAAAACTAGAAAGAAAAAATATGTATTTCTCTAAAAAAAACTTAAAAAAGTGAGCAAAAACTGTGCTTAGAATTAATTACAGTTTGACAATGTAACAACAAACCAAAGAAAGATTCAAGCTGCCCCAAGCTACACCTCCACAAGAGGAGTGCAATAAGTACATTATTATTAAATAGTAAATTGAAAACAGGGATATTCCCTAACAAGCTATATGATATCTTACTGAGAATGGGCATCCTACCTCAGATATGCATTTCTAATGCCGTGCAAGAATGTGTATGCAGATGTTGGAAAGATACCCCAAAGACATCATCAACCATCAGATGCCCTCTGGAATTGAAAAAAAGGATGATATCATCCTCTCATATACCACCAGTGCAGAGAGTGGAACTTGTGTTTGGGTTAAAGGTAGAAACTCTTGAGTAAAATGCAAGAATTGCAACTACAAGAATCTCTTAAAAGAAAGAGATAAAAAGGTGCAACAGTCCTGGCTGTAGTAAAATGTACAAGTACAGAATCTCCTAAGACAAAATACTTTTTTCCATGTTAATAAATTGACTTATCAATCCCAAATATTCATATAACTATTAACAGGAGTGTTAACCAGAACAGAAATATCTGGGTCTCACCATATGCAACAAAGAAGTGGGCACAAATAACAAATTAGCATTTATTAAGGGAAAAAATCTCCTGGTATGAATTCCACCCAGTTTGGAAAATAACTGCACATGGCAAATAGGATCTCAAAGCTTAAGAGAAAGAAATGTAGAACAGTGGCATAGCTAGGGTTTTCAGTGCCCGGGGACAAAGTCAGTTTTTGTGCCCCCTCGTGACAAATATAAGACATAATTTCCAATTATGTAACATCAATTTGGTGTCCCTCCGATGTTGTGCCCAGGTGCAGATGTACTCACTTGCTTCCCCCTAGCTATGCCACTGCTGTAAAAATGTATTTGGATTCATCCATGTATTGGCCTGTAAGATTTTCTCTATTGGATATCAAGATTGAGAAGACAAAAGACATCAGTAAATTTCAAGTTGGAAGAGATGCATCTTGAAATTAATTTTAAAGATGTGCAGGTACATCACATAAAACAATACAGTAGACCTATTCTAGCAAATTCATTATGACAAATGGAGCAATGTCCATGGTGCATGTGTTTACACACACACACACACACACACACACTACAAGAATATCTAAAGTAGTCTTGTGGAGCATACCATCTCAACAACAGCCACTGGTAAAGCCAGGGCATATGGTATGAACATTTTCAGTTATCCTGACTCAATGCAGGTTTTGGGTTAGTATCACCTAAGAGGCAACAATAGCAACCTGGTGGGATCCTATTAAATTAAAAATGGGTTATGAAAATTAAATTATGTTTACTCATCTAGAGATAGTAGATTGAATGAAGAATGGCAATTGTAGAAAGTCAAACATCCTTTGGAGATGAAACAGTCAGATGTGGGATGCAAGAGAATGAGTAAGATGACAGATTTGATGTGAAGAAACATGAAATTGTCTGTGAGCATCCATGTCCAAGTATGCATAGACCAACCAAAGAAGTTGATAGATCCATCCAGTAAGGGTAGAAGAAGAGGGTTCCAAGGTATGAAAAGATGATGACAGGAATCACAAAAGGGAGAAGTAGGTGAAAAGTTACATCAAGCAATCCTAACAGGACATAGTAGCCAGTCCAGTTCTGAATGATTACAGAGGTGAGAAAAAAACAAAAGGAGATAGAAAAGAAAGCACAATCACCTTCTCAAGCTGCAAAAGCCTGAGGAAAGAAAGACTGATCTGGATAGAGTATACAGGTATGATGGAAAAAAAGGGTATGAAAAGAGCCAATTGCATATATATCTGAAAAAAGCATGGTAAGAAGAAGGAAATAAGACTTGATAGAAAGGTGGCATAAAGAGGAAGAAGCTAATGGCTTGAGTGCGTCTCGTATAAGAACATGCAAAACCATAATAAAATCTTACTCGGGCATAGGAATTGGGCAAAAGAGAGAATAAAGGATTGGAATAAAGTGAACAGGGAAAGAAAACACCCTGCAGTAGCAGGAATGGTGAAATGTGGATTATACAGCCCAATAATCAGCAATGGGGAAGACTGACAAACTCTGGTTACATAATAAGGTAAAGAAAGCATAAAGAGGGTGTACAATGGACTGGCAGGAGGAAAAGAATAGCAGCTGAAACAATAAGGACAAATACGCCCTTTATGCTGATACACCAACAAAGTGGAAGAACAACAGGAATGGCACAAGAGAAAGGCAACATAACTAAAGAATATGACTCAACAGGCAAAGAACTGAACAAATCCCATACATTATGATAAAGGGATGATATCAGTTGATGAAACTGTAAAGTTCAAAGTTGAAATGAAAAAGAAGGGATACTGGGCAGAATAGGGGGGTAAGGCTGTCAAGCAAGTAAACAAAACAGGCATTACCAAGAGGACCTGGCAAGGACCTAAAGCAGGAGATAAAGAAGAGAATACGCATAATGAAAAAATAAGACTAGTCTTGACTGAGACCATTAACAACCACAACCAAAGGATGAGGATGCCATCACTTAAGAGGGGTGGCAGAGGCATCATTGAGAGGTGTGCCCAAATGAGAGCAAACCAAACTAAAAATAGATAGTAGTTATCAGGCTCATGAGAGAGGCAGTCTGCAACAAGTTTCATAGCTCTCAGAATCTGACATGTAATCATATAAATACAATAAACATGAGCCAAAAAAGTAGGTCAAAAGTCTCAAACAGCTGTTCCCTTCATGGGTTATGTATGAAATGACTGTGGAATTACACAAATGGTTCATAACTAAATGATCCATCAGAAAGGGTAGATAATGGAAAAATCCTTGATAAACAACAAGTATAGTTTGAGTTTACTGATATAAAGTGTGTACTAATTCTCTGTGTCCAAAGACCAGAATCCGTGTTGTCATTCAGTAATGCTCCTCAACCACAGAGGACAGCATCGATGAATAGGTGAATATCTTGTCAGGTGGGGGTCTCTGGAGGTAGTGTTAGAATGGTCCAGCTGTCAAGACAGTTCAAGTAGAGAAGGAAGTAGGCAGAAATCTGAAGACAAGAGAACTTATGAAAGATGTAACTGGTCCTGCAACATCCAGTGTAGGAGAAATGAGTGTTTGACCTAAAGGAATGTGTGGTTCTAGGGAAGCAAGAGTCCCCAAAAGAAAAAGACCTTCCTGTACTGGATGAAAAGGAGAAGCAAGAATCTTGGTGACCAGACGCTTTATAGCTCTCAGGTTACAGAGAAAAGGCTGATCTTGGTTGAGATGAGTCAAAGAAAATACCTAGATGTATAAAAATCTATATACCATCACAAATGAGCAGTCTCCTGAAAAAGAAAAGTGTGAAAAAAGAATTACTCCTTGGAATGGACCAAGAAAAGACAACGGTCTAAGTAAAGGTGGAATCATAGACCCAGTTTGTTAAAATGGTGAGAAAATACCATCATGAAGCAGCTGAATGTATAATGAACTGACACAATGCCAAAACAAAGAGCATTGAATTAAAAGATAATTCCAGTGGATGAAGCCCATAAAACATCTGGAGGATGGAGCAATTAGAATGTGAAGGAATGCATCCAAAATATTGACCTTTATTATCCACAATCTGAGTGAAAAGAACTGATGGACAGAAAAGAAATTTTCCATCTGAAAGTGTAGGAAAACCAGAGAGGGAATGATCTTTGGATATGTCAGTTACCAGATGCTAGTCTCAGATCTTCAGGATCACAAAGAGGTAAGACTAAAAACTCAAAGAAGACATTTACCCTCTTGAAGGCTTGTTTCTCCAAAAGATGCAATTTTGACACTGAAAATAGACATGATTAGATGAAAAAAAAAAGGAAATGGGAGAAGAGAGGGGATGGAGAAAAAAAGTAAAGATATAGTTCATGGGTGAGAACTTGGAGAACCCATCTGTAATCAACAGCATGGGTACCATACTCACAGGATAGCCACTGATTAGACATGCAGCAAGCCTAACAGGAGGAAGAGGTGTGATAGGTAGAGGAGGAAATCTTGGAAGGTGTAATGTTAAAATGAGAGAGAGAGGAAACTGGACAAAGAATGAGAGTAAAAGGGCAAGGTTGCAAAATGTGAGAAATAAAAAAACCAGGAACACCACTAAAGATATTTGGGAGGCAAAAGAAAGCATGAAAAAACTCAACAAAGAAAATAGGTAAGCATGCATAAGCAAGTAGGATATACCTCCCTAACAAGACCCAACAGCAAAGAAACCAGGTAAGTAAGGATAAGGCAAAAAGAGTGGTACAGGCCATAACAGTGAATAAAAGGAAATGCCAACAGAATTACCCTTCAAATATACTTGGAATGCAATGAATCACCTCATTAATGAAAAAAGTATTAATAAAAAACAGAGGAAAATTGGGCACTTAAAAGCAAAATAGACAGCAGGTAAAAAAACAAAATTTAAGAATCAAGAAAGGTAAAACTAAATGACTATAAGCTAAAACAAGAGAATCAGACAGATGAAAAGGACAAAGAATAAGGTTGTGGATATGAAGTTATTCTGGAAAAGAGTCGGCAAAAACTTACCAGGTGAAGGATAAAAAATTAAAATTACAGAGATTGGGATTGTGAAGCAAAGAATGTACAATATTACAAGACATGGGAAAAAGTAAAAGAACTGAACATACCAGTTAAATTATGTCTTGAAATGGAGTAGAAGGTTAAGGACTTTCCTAAATTAGTGAGGGGGGTACCTAAAGAATGTGCAGGGAGTGGGAACTGCAATTGAATATGTCTTCCCCTTGTTTGAATTGAGAAGAATAGATAGGAACAGAAAGATCAGTGAGCATGATGGACCCCAGAACTCACTGCACAATAAATATCAGTTAACAATTCTCCTGATGCCATAATTAAAATAGATCCTGATGTGTCAAATTTCTTCATTCACATAAAAGTAAGAAGTCGCATTAAATTGTGAATTTATAATAACAAAGCAAAGCAAAGAAGACAAAATCCAAAGTTTTGTTAATTAGTGCAACTCTCAGCAAATTAAAGTTCCAAAAATATGAAACATGTCTGTGTCATTCAGTGCTGAATGAAGAGTGAAGAGAATGAAGTTATCACAAGTGCAAGCAAGCACATAGTATGAATTAGTATGTATGGTGATTGCACTGTCCTTCTATTGTTGGAGTGCATTTGTCACATAATGACATCAGCTTGCAAGGACAGTAAACCTTAAAACATCAAATTAGGTACCTTTATGTACTTTTAATGTTTATTATGTTCAGAAATAAACAGATAGAAGCACAATTTCCTATTCTTTGTTGCAAATGAGTATTTATTTTACCTGTCTGTAGGATGGGCACTCCATCCAGTTCAACAAAATTTCTTAGTATCATAAAGAATCAACTGTGAATGCAAAAAATGAAATCCCATTGCTGTAATGCTGTTTTTGTGGGTTTTTTTTTTTTTTTTTAAGGTGGGTTATTTTAAATTAACCAATGAAAATAATTCAAAGTACAGCCTACAGAAATTATAACTGAGGAGTTTATTTCCTCCTTTAATGTTTCTATAAAATTGAACACTTGCACACTATCATAGATTGTATAGGCCTACAAGTAACACCATTTAATGTAAAACAAATCAAAGTAACTTAAAACATGAGATAGCACATAAAGATCCAAATACTTCACAGGAATACACTAACTGATTCAATTTTATCTCTTGAAAATCCATACACACTTCACATGAATCTCTTTCATATTTATAACCAAGTATCAAACATCCTTGAAACCTTCTAGACCTATCTTATTAAATATTTTGATCTGAATATTATCAAGAACCACAATCCCCTCTAGCTAATATTTAAATTAGAACATTAAAAATATAGATATAGCATATTAAGTCAAAGACAAACATGTTTCATAAGTATTCGTTATTATATTCACCAAAAATATTAAAAGAACTGCTTGGTTCAAAATAATGTAATTTTACTATCTTTCATTTGTTGGTTTACATACTTATAATCAAAATCCTTATATTTATGACTTACATACAATAGCAAATGTGTCAAAATAATCCAAACAAGTGTGATAAAAACATTTAACAAAATATCAGTTTTGCAATAATATGTAACTGTGCTTTAAAAGATGTATTACTTATAATGATTAATATCACAAAAACTATTTTTAAAAGGGAAATCCCTACCTCTTTATAAGTGGATGCCATTTTTGTTTTTGAAATATGTTGTACTGAACAGATCCTTAATGTCCTCCAGTATTACTATCTTTTTTTCAACACCTTTACTTGGAGAGATACAAAACTTATTTTTATTTGAAGAGTGACTGAAATCATGCCATTTTTTTAATTATTTAATCTATACTTATATATTTACCATCATTTACCAGCTTATAAACATAGTAATATATAGGCTAATTTTATATGACTTATTAAACCTTCTATAAAAACAAGTCTAGTCAAGTAGGAATATAAGAAAATGGTATAATTTAGTATTAGCAGCAAAAGAATGGGATTAAATTACAAAGGAACAAAAACAATTAAGATTAATCTTGAACTTCAACAAAAAAAATTATGGTTAACAGGTTAAAAAAGTTTCAATAACAATGTATATTGTTACTGTATATATATTACAAACTGTGGTGTTTGCTTCTACTTGAAAAGGTATGCATAAAATTGAATAACTCTCAATATTCAATTTTAATGAATATTGTTTATGCAAAATTCTATTTCACAAACAGGATATTCCACACTAAGTTGTTAAAAATTAATAACACCATCATTTACATTTCAAAATCTGGTATGATGTTAAACCTGCAGGCTGACTGTTTTGTCCCTGAGTGAAACCAAGAGTGCAACCCAACATTTTTGAAGTCCAAAAAATAATGTAAATTGATATAAACTTTTCCCATCACTGAGGGTGGATTCTTTTGTGTGTGTATGTTTGGGTGCAAAACAAATTTATTGGTGATGCAATAAAGTTTATCACAAAAATATTTGAAATTCCAATAGAAGATCAAACAGTAATTTGCACATAAACATACCATATTACACTTAAAAATATGTATTAAATAATAATAATTTCACAATTACAAAAAACAACTTAAGCTACAGCAATTGGAAAATAAATGAAAGAACTGTATTTTCATTAAAAATAATTATCTTTTGATTAAATATGAAGACAATTTTGGTTAAACATTTAATGTTGTTAACATGCGACAATATTATACTCAAACATTTTTAGTACGATTAACCCAACAGTCTGCTACACTGAAGATGACAGTTATCAAACAAAGATAGAATTGATACAAGTTTTTAATATTTTTACATCTTTTCATATCAATAACATTATTTTAAAAGTACAAAACAAAATACAACAAATGTGGAATACCTAGTTAGTCCTATATTGTAATTATATACTCCTGTACTAATACTTATCCCCAATTATACTAATTATGGACATATTAATTTGATCATCCTCATTCAACTAATTAATTTGAATTTACTTTTATTTATTTGTAATTGGTCAATTATGGAAGAAAACCATTCTCACCAATTTTACCCACACTTGTAAAAAATTTAACAAGCCAGTCATTATTTTTCAACTTGATGTCCACAATAGTGAGATGAATGCAAAAAAATTAGAATCAGTATTCAAACAAAAATATTTGTTTGACATTTCCTATTAGAATCTTGAATTTCAATCATCTATAACTTGTTAATTATATTTCTTTATGGTGTGTATCTTAATTGAAAGCATGTATTGCAAGTTTTACAGTTTTTCATTGAACACACAAAATTAGCAGATACTATTTAATTAATCTTTAATGGTTTACTTATCTTTAAAAGTTTAATAATATTAATATCAAATTTTACATTTTTTTTTTTTTTAATAACAAGTTCAAAGAATGTCTTTAATTCAGATATATTAAGGTTATTTTCAAAATTTCCATACAAGGGTTCTGCATGCAGTTATGTGTCTTCTTGGTAAACCAATGTATGAAAGTTGTAAACACACTAATCTTCTACCTTTTGTAAAGGTTACATATTGGAAAGTCAATTCCACAGAAGCTTATACCTGTTTGGCCTTAAATCTGCTACCTGTAATAGTGTTAAGCTTATTTCAAGAGGTGATGAAGAGACTTGTAGAAGTTATGAGTTGAGGATTCTCTTGAATTTTAATGCAATTATCATTCGCAATCTCAGAATTGCAGCATACAAAATTAGGATCTTAGTTTTACATAAAAGTAGATGATCTACAGGGTTTTTGGAAAGCCATTGTGCAGTTTTGTAATCATATTTTAACAGTATTTATTTGTGTCATTCAGTCTATTTCAAGCCAGCAACTGATAGCAGTGTTTAGAAACAAAATAAGGATTCAAGCCTATATTGATGCCAACAGGGATAGGGGGGTCACTTTCAACATTGTTTATAATTGTCATTCATATTTACCTCCTGTATTTTATATTGAAACATGTCTGTTAATAAATATAAGTGCACAGTGACTTTCCAAACACCCACTATAATGTTTTTGCTCTATCTATCACCCCAGCTCTTGCTTTAAACCTGTTCATTTTGCAAAGATGTGAAGTACCTTCTACTCCAGCAGTCAGTAGTTTTCATAATGAACTAGAAATCATTTAATCAAGTGAACAATATCCAATAACTTTTTGTATCAATAAAGACTGTTCATTTGTAAACATCTATTTCCTTTGCTATCTGTGTTTGAAATTTTACTCTACTTTTGATCACATTTCCATATGGCAAAGTCCAAAGCTCAAAAGTAAGGGCACAATGAAAATAACTGCTTACATAGTTGACCTAAGAAAATTGCATAGAAAGGCATTCCCAAGAATATCTACTGAAAATTGAAATGAAAAATTCAACAATAAATTCACTACTTGCAACAGTGTTACAAGGCAAAGTCACACTTTTATTGGTTTCTGCAAGATCGTTGCATTCTCATTTACATAAAACAACACAGCACTATCACCCCAAAACATGCAAAATTAAGCAAGATCCTCAAGTCTAATGGTTAGCAAAAAAATGTTTCAAAGACAGCACTGTAAAAAAAAAAAAACTAGATTTGAGCATACAGGGGAAGTAGACAAAAAAGTGCTCCCCTTAAAAATTTGTTGCATCTTTTATTAGACAAGAAAAACATACGTAAAACATGTTAAGAACACTCTCGACAAGATCTGTTCAAATATTATCTCAAATCCTAATTTTAACACTGACTTTCATAAATTCCTGAACTTTCATAATTTTAGTTACATTTTCTAATAAGTGTTGTGCACCTGCTGTAGTTTTAGTTCTCTGCAATAATCAAGTTTAAAAATGAAACTCAAAATAACACAAACCAGTTTATCTTCCATGTTTGGCTTATGAACTTCCATTAATCAGTTTAACTCAGCTCATAAATTATCAATCAGATTGATATCAGGTGAATGATCTGGTCATTCCACAAAAATCAATTATCTTATTTCTACATTATCTTTTAATGACTGCACAACTGCAGAAAAATTTGTATGAAAAAAGATTTTTCTTTCACAACACTATTAATGTTATTCCCACCCAAATTATACATATAATTCAAATTATTACAATTCAGGTACATTATTTTGCATTTGTTATAATTGAAAACCCTCTGCCATTTATTTGCCCAACTTACTAACTGAATCTAAAATCTCTTTGTAAATTGAAAGCACCTTCTTTGCAATTAGCAACATCCAAGACATTAATAGAACCTGCAAATATAAAAAAAAAATCTGATTATAATTCCTTCATCTATGATATGAATCAAAAAGAATAAAAGGTCTTTACAATGAGCCTGAAGTACCCCACTTGTAATGTTAATCCAGCTGATTGAACTTCATAACAACTCGTGGCTTCTTCAAATTAGCTAATTGTCTATCAAATGAGCCAACATATCCCCCACATTTAGAGATACAGCCTTTCAAGTGGCATCTTATCAAATGCTTTTTGAAAATCCAAACACATACCCATATGCTCATCTACATAAGCAGCAACCTCTTCAAAGCATGCAAAAAGATGAATAAAGACTGCTTCCTTTTGAAACTATGTTAATTATCTTATTTTAAAATATGCAAGATATTTTGCAAAGCACCTTTTACCAGAATTTCAAAATCTTTTCCCAGTCACTGATGTAACACTACTAGGCTTATAATTATTGAGGAAATTTTTATCACCTCCTTTGAAAAGAGGAGTAGCATTAGCAATCTTCAAATATTCTGGCTGTACTTACTTATATTTCCATTCCACTGGTACAAGTTTTACAGTACATTTCAGTTAAATTCTCTGATGAGAAAAATCAATGTTTTATTTAATAATAAAACTAAAATCTCATTATCATAAGATCTGAAAAATAAGAACCATTCTGTCCTCAAGACCATCGTTGTATACCTATCTCCAAAGAAGGAAATGTAAAAATTTTAAAACACACCCTCTGTTCTTTAGAAATTTGTCAATTCCTCTCTTTAAACTCCTGTGATGTGCAGTCTTCCATTATTAATGATAGCAACTCATTCCATAAAGTTATTGTCCTGTTAGAAGAACAAAAGCCATCTTAAGTGAAGACTTGCCCGTCTTTCCCAGGTTTTAAATTTGTATCACCTTGGTCTGTTGTCTTCAAGATACATCATATAGGATTGTATCTTTCAGATAACTTTGTAAACTACAATAAGATCACTTCTTACCATTCTATTTTCAAGAGAAAAAAAAAAAGTTATATTAATCAAAATCCTCCAAAAGACAACCCTTCCATCACCAGAATACTCCTAGTAGCCATATTTGAAAAAATAAGTCACTATCCTTTATTGTACAAGAAAACCAAAACTATACATGATACTCCAATACAAAAACCTTTAATTAATGATATGTATATAAAGAAATAGTTAACTGAAAATTTATTTTAAATCCACAGTAACAGAGTAATACCAAACACATTTGAATACAAATTTCAACACTTTCAAAGTTTCTTCATCAGTACATATGTGTTTGTGCTTTTTTCTTTTACGACTAGTTCAGTTCAGTGATTAGTACAGTGCAGGTGAACTAATAGTAGCCTTGTCTATAAATGTAATGTAACGAAGGGCTACGAGGAAGATTTCTAAACTAATGAAATTACCCAACACTATTAGTATTACAAATGCAAAATGCATTAAGTTGAATAACCGCATTTTTATTCTAGAGTTCTACACATTAGTACATTAAAAATACATTAACATAATACATAACCTTAAAAGTACACACTAAAAAAAAATACAATACTTTACTTTTATCCTCCCGTTGCTTTATTGAGAAATTTTTCTCGCTGCTTTATTTAACTATTCTTCTACGTCACATCTACGAACTCAATAAATTACCCTGTGAATGTTTAAAAAGCTAAAATCCCCATCTGGTGACCAAACTCGAGTTATTTTTATATAAAGTATAATAAACGTGTTTATTAACTATTTCTCTGTGTGTTTCACATACATTTGTACTGTGAAAGAATCGTTCGAAACATGTATTTTAAAATAAATGGATGAAATGAGCGCACCTTCTCTCATCTTATCTTGTTTTTATTATGTTTCGGGAATGGTATAACTAGAATTAGAACTATTTCAATCGATATTTCTGAGATGCAACTGGGTTATTCTAGGCATATACTTTGCTCCAGTGATATCACAAATTTCAATATCATTGAGTTTTATAACAAGGAAACGGAAAAATATAAAAGCTATAAACCAGGGATTTCCAACTTAAGAGTGCCCGAGGGCCACAACTGTATTCACGAGTCTAGTAGCGGGCGGCATTATATTTTTGTCAAATTAGGGCTTGTTTGAGTATTATGTAATGCAAAATAAAGAATAAATAGATCCATGGTAGGGTTAATTTATGTCCTTTCAACATAGTAAAATAAATTACGATTGAGGAAGGAGTTAATCTGAATGTGATTTACTTTACGTCACATGATATATGGTTTGTTTGTTTTTGAATTTCGCACAAAGCTACTCGAGGGCTATCTGTGCTAGCCGACCCTAATTTAGCAGTGTAAGACTAGAAGGAAGGCAGCTAGTCATTACCACCCACCGCCAAATCTTGAGCTACTCATTTTACCAACGAATAGTGGGATTGGCCGTCACATTATAACGCCCCCACGGCTGAAAGGGAGAACATGTTTAGCGCGACGGGGATGCGAACCCGCGACCCTCAGATTACGAGTCGCACGCCTTAACACGCTTGGCCATGCCGGGCACATGGTATATGGACGAGCATATTTGTGAAAAAAGATGTATTTCATTATGAAAATAAAAGGAAAATGTAATTTATACATGCTCAATTACATAATAAATAAATTTAATGAAAAATGCTGCATATAAAAGAAACAAAAATAGCAAACATATCTATGATATTTAACGTCATAAGGACATAAAATTTTCAATGTGAACTTTGAGGTCGCTCAGCAGCACTGACCAAAACGGGTATGTCGACACGGAGTTCTGTCGTTGCTAGTTTCAGGAAGTGAAGCAGAGAAGAATCCGTGTGGCGACTTCTGTTGTGGTTCTTAATGAATTTCATCGTGAACGCACTTTCACATATGAATGTGCTACCAAACACTGATGTCATTTTCTGTCCAAAAGCGTGCAGATTTGATAATCGATTTTTTGAAAGTAGTTTAAAGAAATCTGGTCCTTTTTCTTGCCTGGTTTGCAGAAATGGATCAGCTGGCAAATCAAATAATTCAAGTTGAACGTCAGCTTTTCGATTTTCTATGCCAACACAAAGTGGATTATTGAAAAGCTCTGTTCTGCTTTTTAGCATTTCATATTATTCGAATCTTGCGTTAAACTAATCTATGATATTTTCAATATTTACACAAAATTCTGAAAAATCAAGTGGCTCGTCATCTTTGAACTGTTCTGTTAATTGCTGAAAACCTGGAAAGTGAGCAAAGTTTTCTAAACATACTCTGAAAATTCTTAACTTACTTCGAAACCCATCTATGTTTCCCATTAAAACTGATACCATCTGCTTCCGCCCCTGGAGCTTCAGGTTGAGATCGTTAAGGTGAATGGTGATGTCTATGAAAAAATTCAGTTGTTTCAGAAAAGCTTTACTTTTGAGCTATTCTTCCAATTGTGTTGTCTCCGATAAAACAAACTGATCGAGGAATGCAGGGATTCATTTCCTTATTCTAAAGAATCTTTCAAGACAGTGTTGAGCCACCTTACTTGTTTCTAAAGAGCCAAATCCCTGTATTCTGCCTCCATATCCTTCAAAAACTGCTTCAGCTGCCGATGTAAAAGAGCTCTTATCATGTTAAAAACTTTAATTTTTTTTCACTGTTTTTCCACACAAAGCTCCTTGATGAATAACACAATGAAACGTTGGGCAAGTTACTTCATTTTCCCTGAGAAAACCAACAAAGCCTAATTTTTTTCCAATCATCGCAGATTCACCATCTGTCACTATTGCTGACCACTTATTTAAACCTCTGATTTTATCGACTGAATTTTTCACTGCCTCAAAGATATCCTTTACTTTCGTGATCCCACGAAGAGCACATACATTCAACAATTCTTCTTTCATTGAAAAATTTTCATGAATAATGCGTACAAATATTAACAGCTGACTTACATCTGCTTGATCAATACTTTCGTCAAAACAAAGCGAGAAATAAGTACTAACTAATGAAACAAGTAAATTTTCTCATTGTTCTCCCATATCAGTAACTCTTCTTTATATGGTTTGGTTGGGAAGCGGCACTGATTCAAATTTCTCAGCAATTTTGGCATTCTCAATCTCCTTTGCCGTTTCAACAGCACATTTCTTTACTAAACTGCCATCAATAAAAGATTTTTTTGCTCTCGCAGGTTCAAGAGAAACGTTGTACGAAGAATTCAAAGCAGTTGTCTGACTTTCCAACAACTTGCTAAACATACTCGTTGGTTGTTTTAATTTCTTGCTGAAATCCGCAATCCGAACTTTTCAAGTTTCTTCTTCATATTTTTTATAATTTTCTTCGTGCATCATTGAATAATGCCTATTCACTTTATATTCTTTGGACACTGATATAATTTGCATACAAACCAAACACTGCAACTTTCCATTATTGTTTGTAATTAAATAATCAAATTACCAATATTCCTGGTACACTTTATTTTCACTGTCAATCTTACGTTTCTTAAAAACTTTGCTCATGTTTATATTTACCACGGAACTGAACAATAATAATTTACTACACGTCAGCCTCCACAACAGCAAAGGCATAGAGTAGCAACAGCCACCAAACGCAAACGAACTTGGCAGTGGTAAACCTTAGAGAGAGAGAGATGTCTGAAGAATTTTCTCCCAACAGGGGTGGTCAGGAATGTTGTGGTTCCTTTTCGTCCCCTCACATGAAAGATTATTTAACTGTGCTTGGAAATTTGCCTGTATTTAACTTTTACTTGTTTAAGATGATCACGTGCGGTGGGGCATTATAAAAATGGCGAGTGAGAAAGGAGAGAGCGAGGCAAAGGCGGCACCGGAGAAGTGAGCCAGGCCAAAGCCCGAAGTCCGAAAAGCAGATATTAACATAAAACTACCCGATTCAGGGATGTGCAAGAGAGTTGCCTTGGCTGGGATCTAAAGATCCAATGCCCGAGATTTGGATGTGGGGGAAACGGGAGTGCCTTGAGAAAATCCACTTTCATAGGATAGGCACCGAAAGTTTCACCTATTCTGTGCCAGGATCTGAAACGAAATACATATAAATATAAACATATATTAACTTTATCTGTGATTATGTATTTTGTTGAGTAATTTGTGATTGATGAAATATGTTATATGGTGAAATGTATTTTGTAGGTGTACTGGCTAATTTACATAATGATGCAGTTAGTTGACTTATATGTTTTGCTTTTAAGTAATATTTGTATGATATTTTTGTGAGCCTGTTTCTAAGGGTGGGTAAATTACTGATTTTGTGTACATAGTTTACGGGTATGTATGATGGTAGTCGGTTTGCTGCTCTTAATATTTTATTTTGTTGTATTTGGATTTTCTGTAGTGTGTTGTTAGACATATATGTGACTTGACATCCATATTCTATTAACGGACGGATGTAAGCCTTGTATATTTGGATGATGGTCTCTGGTGAGCAGTTTGCGTGTTTGCTAGATATGGTCATCAAATGTGAAATACGTTTTTTGATGGATAAGTGTATGTTGTTAACATATTTTTTTCATGTTAAACTTGAGTCGAAAATGATGCCAACGAATGTGATGTGTTTGTTCATGTTGATAGGCGTATTGCCGAGTGAGATGTTTACTTTTGTCAGAGTTTTTCTGTGTCTTTTTAATTAAACGTTATTGCTTGCGTTTTTGTTCGATCTAAAACTACTCTACACTTGTTGCTCCAGTTGGTCCAGCTCGAGACAGTATTTAGTGTTTCCTGAACACGAAACATGGCCATTAGTGGGTTTCTGGAGGTACTCCAGATAGCAATATCGTCTGCGTATTTTGAATTGCAAGTGTACGTTAAACTGGGAAAAGGTATATCACTGACAAAATTAATGTACAGGAATGGCGAGAGGACGGATCCTTGGGTCACTCCTGCAATTATATTGAAAGATTTTGTTGCCTTTTACTTGAGCTGTTCTGTCTGTTAAGAAGTTTGATATCCATTTGATAATAGTTTGATTTATATTCAGGTGAGTTAACTTATACTTAATAGCGTTATGCCAAACACTGTCAAATGTTTTTTTAACATCTAAAAATACACCTATAGTTACCTGATTGTTATTGAATGCTTTGTGAACTGATTCAGTGAGTCGTGTGAGATGATCTATTGTTTGTCTGTTTTTCCTGGACGCATTTTGAGATTCGGGTGGAATGTTATTTATTTCAAAGAAATGAAGGAGGCGATTTAAAACGATTTTCTCCATCTGTTTGCCAAGACAATTTAACAGACTGATGGGTCGGAAGTTATCAGGATTAATTCTGTTTGTTTGTTTATTTAGTATTGTGGTGATAATAGCTGTTTTCCAAATGTCGTGATAATAACCTGTTGTTAGTGAGATGTTCATGATGTTTGTGAGGTGTTGTGGTAGAAGGCTGGAACCTTTTTTGAGAATAATATTTGGTATTTGATCATATCCGGGTGAAGTGTTTTTCAAGTTTTTAATGTTAATTTTGAGTGGTGGTAATTTTTCTATTGATTGAACTTTAATAGTTTTCTAGTGTCTTACCGGGGAATTGTGGTGTGAAAGAAGGTTGATTTGTATGTATGTAGTTGTTAACATGTTGTTGGTGTTGCGTGTCAAAGTCGGCAGAGTTTAGGCCACTGAAGGAGAATTCGTAGTAGTCGGCTAATAGGTCAGCTTTCTCCGAGTCCGTCCTTGCGATTGTGTTGTTGTGGCAACAGCCACCAGCTGGGTGAGTTCAATTTGTCTAGTAGAGGGGAGGTAGTATATAGCTGAACGAGTCCAGGGGGAATGATGGTATAATACGCCGAGGTGTATGTAATATAATTTAAAAGCTATTACTATCAAGCTATTACTGTAAAATTATAAAGGCATAAATAATAAACATATAGATGCATACAAAATAAATTTAAAATTTCATTAGTGACTGTCGGTTGGAGCTTGATGCATTTTCACCTCGCAATTCAGAATTTTATTTCTCACTCAAAATAAAAATATTAAAAAAGTAGGTTATTTTTCAACAAATCTTCGCGGGTCACAAAAAAACATGCCGCGTGCCGGTTAGAGGCCAGATCCTTCATAGTGACTATTAGTAACTCAGGTCAAATAATAAAGTTTGTTTGTTTGTTTTTGAATTTGCACAAAGCTACTCGAGGGCTATCTGTGCTAGCCGTCCCTATTTTAGCAGTGTAAGACTAGAGGGAAGGCAGCTAGTCACCACCACCCATCGCCAACTCTTGGGCTACTCTTTTACCAACGAATAGTGGGATTTACCGTCACATTATAACGCCCCCACGGCTGAAAGAGCGAGCATGTTTGGCGCGATGGGGATGCGAACCCGCGACCCTCAGATTACGAGTCGCACGCCTCAACACGCTTGGCCATGCCGGGCCCAAATAATAAAGTCGACTTCACATAAAATTGTGCCTGGTGTTGTTTCTATTAAGCACAAAGCTACACAGAATGCTATTGAAATCCGGTTTCCAGCAGCAAAAGTTTACAGGTATATTGTTATACCACTGGGATGCATTTGCATAGGGCAACAAAGAACCTAATAAACTGAACAACATTAAGATTTACAGTTTGCAGTTTGGTCATGTGTATAAAAATGTACTAATAGAAAAATATGAAAATAGAACAACAAAAACTACAGAAAAAAAAAAGAGAAATGTTTAACTTTTGCTTGCACAATGTACCCAAAGTTAGGTGTTACATCTGACAGAATCGCTTATAAATGAAATTTCCTCACAGTGCGAGGAATGTAGCTATCAGAACATCTTCTTTAAACTGTAATGAATTACATCAGAACATCTTCTTTAAACTGTAATGAATTATATCAGAACCATCAGTACCAATTCTAATGTCATATTTGTGTTGCAAAATAATAACATGCACTTTTGTGCATAACAAATTTGATCTGAAAACCATGCTTATTGAAAATTATGAATTTATTAATTGAATAAATTATATTAACGCTTTTACAAGTGTACAATTTTGAGTAAACATACTCTAATAAAGAAAAAGCTGTTTACAATATCATTATATAAATTACAGTTCAGAAAAGCAGGTGTAAATTATACCCATTGCTTCTGTTTTACAAAACTTGTTTTATTATTCACAATTATAAAAGCCTAGTGTCAGTCAGTCATCCTCAATTTCTCTTAATTTTATGAGTAAAGTAAGTCCAATTCGACTCTTTCGTTTACAATAATTTCTTTTTCTCATTGTCCATTCGTATTTTAATTGAATTCAACCGTTATCATAGGCACAAATAGTTTCTAAATTTCGGCATTTTTTCTGCTGTATAAGTCTAACAAGGAGGGAGTTTTTATACTGATAATTTATTCAGCACCGAAAGTAATTAGTTTGGCGTTTCTAATGAAGAGAAGCTTTTGAACAATTTTCAAGTATTTACAATAAATGTGGTTTTAAGAGAAATATTACAGCAACGAACAGATGTGATTGGAAAATAACTGTGATCAATGAATGCTGGGACAAAAATCATTGGTGGGAAGAGACACTCTTTAAGTAAAGGATATACTGTTTATGACAGGCTTTGGTATCCCGAAGCTATAAGATTTTTTATTTTTATTATCATTGTTTACGGGCGACAAAGTTGCAAATGCATTTTAGAATATTCAAATTTGGTAGGCTTCGTTTTCCTGTAATGTTTTACAGGCTTTAATGTTAGTTTGGCCCGGCATGGCCAAGCGTGTTAAGGCGTGCGATTCGTAATCCGAGGGTCGCGGGTTCGCATCCCAGTCGCGCCAAACATGCTCGCCCTTTCAGCCGTGGGGGCGTTATAATGTGACGGTCAATCCCACTATTCGTTGGTAAAATGAGTAGCCCAAGAGTTGGCGGTGGGTAGTAATGACTAGCTGCCTTCCCTCTAATCTTACACTACTAAATTAGGAACGGCTAGCACAGATAGCCCTCGAGTAGCTTTGTGCGAAATTCCAAAACCAACAAACAATTTAATGTTTGTCGTTTTTATATTTTGTCTGGTACAATATGCTATTTAAAATTACATAATACTTAAGATATTATTATTTCATTTCAACTGACTAATTTGGGTTCACAGTTAGTAATTGGTACAGTTAGTCTTCCCTTGTTAAAATTTGAATCCAATATTTCAGTTATTTTTCGTTTGATCTTAGAGAATCCTGTCTTTTGATATTATTACATCCAGGTGTACACATTTGATAGATGGTATTTATGAGTAATATTGCACTTAGACTTTTTATTACTTCTTTAAACTGTGAAATTTCGCTTTATGCTACAACTACTAGTACTACTACAACAAACAAGTTAACAAATGATATAACTCAGTCGACTGTCAACGCTCTCCATGTGGATAACTGTGTAAATACTCTGTGTGTGTGTGTGTTTTCTTATAGCAAAGCCACATGGGGCTATCTGCTGAGAGCCCCTCGAAGGGAATCGAACCCCTGATTTTAGCGTTGTAAATCCGTAGACTTACCGCTGTACTAGCGAGGGCGTGTAAAGACTGATAGATTAGTTTTTAAAATAAAAATAAATCACTCAAAGTCAATACTTATTATTCAAATATTTATCAAGCTTTTCTTTCAACACTCTTAAATTAATTGCATTCAAAATATTTGAAAGGAGTTCATTCCAAAAACTAACCATTCTGTTACAAAATTAAAGCTTTCTTAGCTGAATATAACTTTTACCCTGCCAAAATTTGTTATGTCTCTTAGTTCTACTAATTTCATCAGTAAGTATGAAAGAAGGTGATGCATCAACACTATCAATTTCCTTAAACCCCTCTATCTCTCCTTTTTCTTTTCTTTTTCCAAAATAAAACAATATCAAAATTCTTACTTGCACTCGTATGATAACCTTTTCACCCTTGATATCAATGAGGTGCTCCACTTGTGATTTGGGTTCGAATCTCCTTCGCACCAAACTTGCTCGCCCTTTCAGCTGTGGGGATGTTGTAATGTGACGGTCGATCCCACTATTCGTAGGTAAAAGAGTAGCCAAAGGGTTGGCAGTGTGTGGTGATGACTAGCTGCCTTCTCTCTAGTCTTACACTGCTAAATTGGGGACGGCTAGCGCAGACAACCCTCGTGTATCTTTGCGCGAAATATGTATAACAAAACTTGTGATATTATTTCAGTTTGATTAGAATCCATTAATAACAACCCGCGCTCTCTTCCATTCATGCAGTTTTCTATCCAATGAGTCAACATAGTCTCAATATCTCCAGAGGACATTTTAAAACAAACATTTTGTCCGATACTTACTGAAAGTCCAAATATACCAAATCCACACTTGTACCTTTATCTACATAAGAAGTAACTTCTTCAAGGTATATAAGATTTCAATAACAGTGAAATTTTTAATAGATGGCAGTACGATACAGGTGGTTCACTGTCCTTCTGTTTGCCGCTGCTCTTATGAAATTTTAATTCTTTCGCTATCTTAGAATCATATAACTACCACAGAGTTGTTTGGCAAATTGATCATGATCAAGTTAACAACATTTCAAACCAAATTTTACGTTTTTCAGCTAAATCATTTTATAGCCTACCTTAACACCAGCTTTCTTGACTTTTTTCTTGTTTATTTTTTCAAACTTCAGCATCTTCCATTCCACTAGAAAATTTAATATTTTTTACAGTTAGGTGTTTTTGACAAACTAATACTATTTACTAATGATTTTACAGATAAAAAACACACAGTATTTTGAAATGCATTTGTCTGAATTGAACTGGCTTGATTAAACTCGCAAAATATATTTGGCTTCATTACATTTTTTCACTTGGATTAACCATTAACACTCCAACTCTTAAACTAACTTGCAGAGTAAGAAAGTTCACTCTCCCAATATAGGACACTACGCTTATTAATTTACAACATAAAAGAATAAAAAATATTATAATAATTTCCACCCTCAAGTGCTTTTTGCAACTAAATTTTTAATTATATCGGTGTTAATGTTTTGAATTACAAACTTACACATGCTGAATTAGAAATAATTTACCTGATGCTTATGAAAGTCTTCAATATCATGCAAGAAAATACTCTAATTTAATTAATTTTCCTAAAATCAAATATCTTATAAACCTCCTTCTGTTGGCAGTGTAACTAATTTGTTTATTGATGATCCTCATCAGTGTCAAAGAAATCATTCAAAGGGTTATATAAATTGTAAATAAATCGCCTTGGTTATTTTATTTTGGCAACTTCAATTCAAACATTCTCAACGTTTTGCCGTTCTCATTAGTGCAATTTCTCTCATATACTTTCAGTCAAATCTTACAAATATCAATCACCTTCCTGTTTTTTAATATAGCAGTTTCTACGAAAGTATCTAAAACCTTATGCAATGAGATCGTCGTACAAAGTGGCGCTACAGTGCACTGCCTAACGGCAAGGTGTTGGTGGTGGGGATTGTGTAGTGTTATTGTACATTAAGAGTTTAATTTATGAAAGAAAGAAAGACTATTTTATGTATTTTTGGCTTGATTTTTAAGTGTGTTTTAAATTTCAGGTATTGTCTTTCCGACTTAAAAGTCTAATTAAGCATTAGTTTCACGTTTAAGTTATAAATTTACGTTTAGTTTTCGGGAAACCGGTCGAGGCGTCGGTCAAGTGTTTGTGTGGGATGATTATTCTCGGGGCAACTATCCGATTTTGAGCGTAATTGACACTGCCAAGCAACTTCAGGCATAAGAAATTTCACGTAACTGGCACAAGTTGGTAAGGTGGTTTACAGGACACAGACGTGACAGTGCCCTCTACGGCAACATGACTGAATATAAACTAGTTGTTGTTGGAGGTAAATTATGTATATTTATTTATTTTTCTTTTCTAGTGAAGACCGTGTTTACTATATTTGAAATATTTTTGTTTAACTTGAAGTTGTAAAAAAATTCTAACTTGGTTAGTCGGTAATTTTTGTTATGGAGAAGGATAAACTAAATGTTACTGTACTAAAATTTAGTAGAAACGAAGTCCATTTATCATTTAACACTGAGTTATATTGGTTTGGGAATTCTATTTGCCATAAGTTACTCTTGGTAAGAGTAAATTGAAAGAATAAGACAAGGCTTTATAATCATATAGTGGTATTTTGATGCATTAACTTCACAAGTTTTCACAAAAATACTGTAAATAAAGTAGTTTATGTTAAAAAACATTGTATTTAGATTTTATGTGATAAAACTAGTGAAGCTTTTTCGTATCAAAGTGTGTGAAAGCTAATATATAATTCGTTGGTAACAAGTTCACTTAAATCACAGAAAAACAGTACAATGGTTACTATTTTCCACAAAAAGTTTGATAATACTACATGATCTTTTTATAGAGATTTTACTCATAAAGAGTTGCATGGGATGAAATCAGTGTTTTTAAAACAAATAAAAACACTAATGTGAAAAAGGTTTTTAATTACTTACATTTTAAATTGTTCTCTAATTCCATCATCAGCATAAAAGAACAATGGTTGGAAGAAAGTGCAGACACCCACATACATGTTGATAAACCAACAATTCAAACAACAGCTTATTGCACTAGACAGTGGTTAAATGGCACATGATGACAAGTTGACTTTTTTTCTTCATTTTAAGTGCTTCCTGTTCAGCTAGAGTTAGTAATAATTAAATGGGAGTCTTAATGTAAATAGGTTGGCTTAATGATGTTACGTATTGTTAAACTTTTATCACACTGGAAAACAATTTAAATGAACAAGTTATTTAGCAGGCAACATTTTTTTGAGTGAATAAAAATAATTTTAACTTACCATAATGTTTTTTAATTAAAACAATCTTTCCTTAAGTAACATTGGTTACTTTTGTAACTTGCTATAAGCAAACATTTTTAACTGTTAACCATTTCACATCTGTTTTCTTTTAATATCTTGAGATTACTTCTATACTTTGTATTTCTTAAGGTAATCTTGTGGTAAAGAAATAATTTTACAGCAGGAATCCACTAACTGTTTCATGTTGAATTAATATACAGCATGTTATTTGATTGACATTTTTCATACTGTACTCAAACTAGTGGAATTTCATAGGTTTTATTTTATTGAAGTTTTGTTAGGTTAAATTGAGAAGTTTGGTATTTTTTGCATTTTGGTTACTTTTGTTGAAAAATGTGTAGCAATCAGTAAAAATATAGATAAAAACAGAAAGTTCTGTAGTAGATGCTGCATATTCGAGCTATTTACACCAAACAAAAATCTTAGTCTTTTTACTACAAGCACTTTTCAGCCTCAGAGATACTTCCTTACACAGAGTAGTTTGATCCCTTATGTGTCTGCTTATGAGATTTGCATTCCACTAGTCTTGATCTGATGCCCACCTAAAAATCACTTTTAACATGAACTGAATTAGTAGTGCATGATGACATTGTGTTACAATAGTTCATCAATAGGAGGGTAACCTAATATCCTTGTGCAGTAACCTCCCTGAACCACTTGTGCTTGAAATAACATCTTTCCATGAATGAATGCTTATTTCTCTTTGTTCAGTTACATGAAATTTGTTAATGTGAACAGGACTGTATTTTCAGTCAGAGTAACTGATGTTTATATTATTATTAAAGTAGAAAAGAAACACTCGCTCTTATCAAAGTAGTTTTTGTTGGGTTCCTTTTCTTCACCCACTTGAAACACAGGCCACGGTGGTAATGATCTATTCTCATTGTTTTCCTTGGTTTTTCACTTTCCTTAATATTGTTCTTGTTATAGCCTCTAGGCCTACTCAAGACTTCTTTCTCCTCTTGTTTCCAGTTTTTCAATCTTCTAATTTCTGCCTTATAACTTTCTAACATTATGGTTGTACCTTGTCTCATCAGTGATTGTTTTATTAGGTCTGGTCCAGTGCATGCCTGTTTGTCTCACTTCACCAATTTTGGCTGATAGGTGGGTTCTTTAGGTCCTTATCCATTTCATTTCTCTCTCATACTCCTGTTTATTTTCATACTTCTTTAGAAGACATTATTTATCTTCAGTATCTTGAGGATATGGTCTTGGATCTCTTAGCCAAGAACACCATCAAGAAGGTGTTTACTTTTACTCTCAGATACTATTTTTGTCTTTTTTGTGATTCTAAAGAAGAATGGGAACTAGCATCTAGTTATCAATCTATTGTCTCTCAACCAGTTTCTAATCATTCCACACTTTCAGATGGAGGGTTTCTTTTCCTTATCATAGTTCATTTCATTCAATGTGTGGGTGACCAAGACTAATGTGTTGGGTGTTTTTTACATATTTTGATTATTCCACCATCCAGACATTTTTTGTTGTTGTTTTGTTCAACAGAATTGAGTTTTCTACTTTGCTCTTTCTTTTGGCATTACATCTTCTATTGAGTTGTAGGGGCATATGCTTGTCATATTCACAGGCTTATCCTGAGGTTGTATTACTTGCCCATTCTTTGAATGACTCTTTCTCCCACAACATCTCCATTCTTCAACAGAAGGCTGCTTGGTTTTCCCAGCCATTTCTTGGGCTTATAAAATATATGGTATATTTGGAAGTATTCAACTCTTGCACAAGTTCAGCCTTCACCAGTTTCCCTGTGAATGATAGGTTTAGTTAGCAAGATTTGCACTTCTCATTTAAACCCAAAGTACAAAGTTTTTTGTTTTTTTTTTATCACCCACACTTTCCTTGAACTACTCATTTCTTTGGGCTGCACATACATGCACCTTCTCTGATGTTGCTGGACTACTGGAACATTTCTCAGGATCCATAGTTCTTAAATGTGAATTTTCCATTTTGTCTTCTCAGGTACTTTCCTTGTGGTTTGACCATGCCATTATCATAGTGGTTATTTCCTTTGCTACTCCTGACTGGATCTCCATCTTTTCACAGATTTTTCCTGTCAAGCTAGGGTAGGTCTTTGACCAATGATGTGACTTTGGACTTTGTTGTATTTTCTTAAAATTAATAAATTTTTGGTTGAGATATTAACTGGATTGTTGTACATTCTAACTGAAATAAAAAAAAAAAAAAAAGTAATTAACAGCCAGTCATATAAGGTCACTGACATGATACTATATGGTAGTGCAAAGAAGCATGGTTGTTTTTTATATTAATTTCTGAAAAAAATGGAGGTGTAGATCCCATCATCTAGACATGTCTGCTTACACAGCATTAAAAAAAAACATTATCATACAGCAACCTTCCACCAATTGTTTGATGCACCTTCCTGATATATGCGACTCCCTCCGTTTGATTCTGAAATATCACTTCTTGTTAAGCAGTAATACAGATACAGACATTCTTCTGTTGTGCTCGTGTTTATTACATTTGTTTTTGATAAAGTAGTGATTCATGTGATTAATTCCACTGCTACAGTTTTTCTGTAACAGGTTGCCGTGATAACTTTGTTCATTGATTTTTTTCTCATCCTTGACTTCTTCATGGTTTAAGATGAATTCTAAAATTTGTGTTTTACAACGTCTGAAATTATTACTTTAAGTTCTATTATTGGTTTCAGTTCTGGAGGTTTGATTGAGGATTTTTTGCAATCATGCATCAGAAGATTGATCTTTATGTAAGGTATTGTTTTTTTTTCCAGTCAGTGTTGGGTTCCTCCTGCATTGTCTGAATCTGTTCATAATGAGAATGATTTTGACTGTTTTCTTTTCTTTTCCTAACTATGCTGTGCTTCCCCATGTATCTCCTACTAGATCTGCTAGTCCTACCTTTACCTTTTTGTATGTGTTCTTGTTTTTACAGTTTTCATATGATACTTAATGTTCTTTGTTTTTTTTTTTCTTTACCTGACATCAGGGTTCATGCTGGGCATTTCATTTCTCATTTGAGGATGGGTGTTAGTGTGTTATTTCCTCTATGGACTTCTGATCTTTATGTTTTGGTTTATCAGCAAGTTGATCAGTCCTATCTTAATTTCCAGCAGTTGGGGTTAGTTTTGCAAATGTGGGGACTGTCTCATGTAATCTTATCCATTTCTCTTGTGTTAATTTTTCTACCTTTGTCTTACCCTTATTAGTTTTCCTGCAGCACTTATCCAACACAAATCTCTGTTCTGAGACATGCTATTGATCTTGTGAGGAATTTCCAGGGGTTTAAACTTTTCCTTCATCCATCCTTCTCCTTGGTGTTTTTGTCGATTTTAGCCATATGCTGTTGGGATTATATTGGGAAGGATGTTATACTTTTACAGGTTCACCTACTTTCTCTCTATCCTGGTGACTTCTGGATGATTCCATTTCTTCATTGGTTTGTTCATGGAGATTTTCTAGAGCCTTTGAAATCGTGTGAACTTTCTAAGTCCACATTTGACCATTTAGTCTGTAGTTACTCATTCTATTATCTTGACTTCTCCCATCATTGACCAGTTCCTACCACTAAAGGTTACAAAAAATTTGTTATGTGTCTCAAAGTCGGGTTCATTGTTGCAAGCAGTTCCAGTGAGTTTCAAGTGGTTATGGTCTGGTGGAGGTATTTTGGCCAATTTTGTTTTTCTATGGTTGTTATTCACTTCCAATTCTTGAGTGATCCAAGTTTTGTGAAAACAATTTTTTTGTTCATTTCCAGTCCCCTTTGTTTTGAGTACAGAGTTCCTTCTCATTAACTTGGGATATCCTTCACTTTTCTTCTTCACATTGTCCTATTTATTGTCTTCAGCTCTGGGATCACATATGTAGTTGTTGTTTGTTTTTTTGTTGAGACCTTATAAGGAGGGACTTAAATTTTGCTCCTTTTCTTAAATATGTCTTTCCTACAGTCTTTTACAATATCAAGCCATGATCAACATCTGCCAATAGCCCATTCTTTCTACTTTTGTGGCCCATTTGTCTTGACTGCAGCCTTCCACATCACCTATACCTGTTTCCCATCTTTTATCTCGCATCAATTATGCATTCTTTGAAATCCAGGTTCTTTCTTTTGTTGAGGTCATCGATGATGTATTATCCATTGCCAACACCACTGGTAACTACCCAGTGGGTTTGGGTTTAATGAGAGCTTGACTCTTAGATTTTCTTTCTCATTGACTTCCTTTTGTTGAGGATTAGTGGATGACACAAGTTCTTTCAGAGGTTTTTGCTATCAAATTTTTCCCCACCTCCTGTTTCTTTTCCTCCTCCTCAAGATCTTTTGACATACCAGTGTATGTCAGAGTTTGTTCAAGATTTACTTTTGCAACAGGCTATTGAATTGATTTACTATTCACTGTGGGGTTTCTGTTCACATTTTTTTGTGATCCCCAAGAAAACTGGGGATTGGAGGTAGGTCATTAATTTATCATGCCTCAATCACTTCATTGCACTCTATAAGTTCACTATGTAGTCCCCTCTCAGCATGAGATGAGCATTTTCCCAGTGTTGTTGTGGATTACCAAAATGTACAACTCCAATGGCTATTTTCACATCTCAATCACACCTCAATCTCAACCTTTCTTTGATTTGTTCATCTCACAGTGGTTTACCAATTTTGAGCACTGCTTTTTGGAGTTAGCTCCATATGTGTTATGTTGTGTTGTTTAATTCTTTGCTTGTCATATTCATATGCTGGGGATGTGATTTCATCATTATATAGACAATTGGCTTCTTTAACTCAATCTGAGCAGGAAAAGTAAGTCCTTTAACCTGCCCAATATATAGTGCATTTGAGGGTCATCAACACTAACATCAGTTGCACTATACCTTCTCCTTTATGTCTATATTCCATGGTAATTTTAGTTCACTGTGTCCTCTCAAGTTTGGTAACTTAATGCTCACAAAGTTCTGTCACTTTTGGTCATGTGGTCCTCCATGACTGCATTGGTCCATTTGTTTCACACATGTATGAGTTCTTTGCAGTATACACTTCATGAAAAATGGAACCTTGCCTATTTTCCTTCTTCCTTCTCTGAGAGATGATATGCAGTGGTGGCTGCAATGGTGAACCATAAAGATATCCTTCTGAATGTGATCACTTACATTCAGTAAAGAGTAGCATTGTGGTGTTCTTCTGATGTGGATGGGATTTCGTCCTTCAGTCAAGTGCTCCACCTACATGCAGTGGGTACATGCTGTATGCTATTGAATATGTTAATTTTGCTCACTCTAGCCAGTTTGCCATAATAGTATCAGGTGCTTCTTTATTTCTTGGGGGCATGACATATTCTTCAGTTGATATAGGAGCTTGCATACATCTTAGGCTTTTTATCAGACCCTAACATAGACTTTTTTTTCTAATTATTGTCTGTGAGGATGTGGTTTTTAGGTCCTCTTTTTTTTTTTTTTTTTAGTCTAAATTTGAAGATAATCTTTCCAGTGCAGAAGTGGATCTATCTTGGCATTCAGCATCCTTAATTACTTTTCTTTTCAAATATGTTACCTTTCTTCAGTTTACCTTTTTATTTGATTATTCTTTAGTTTCTCTTCATTGTCAGTCCATTCACAATATTATGTTTTTTCTGTGATGGTCAGTCCCACTATCTGCTGGTGAAAGGATAGCTCAAGAATTTTTGGTGAAAATTTTCAAACAGATTTCTTTTTGTGACCATTTGACATGGTTGCTGAGTGCTTTTGCTGTGATATATGAATTAAAAACATCAGTGTTACGTATAAGAATCAGCACTAAGCCATTTGTTCCTGAGATCACACCAATATGCATTTTTAAATATTGTAGTTTACAAGGCTTAAAATTATTTAAACTTATTTTTTTTTGCATTGAGAGATGGTTTTGAAATCTGATTTTTGTTCTCTATATTTAATTTGATTTAACTCATTCCATACTGCCCCCTGATGATTTTAAGTATACTGAAATTAGCAATCTTCTCATCAGGAATTTCTCCTATTGCTATCAGATTTGTGCCTTTCTTTCTTATAGAATGGTAATACATCTTGAACATTGATTTTTATTGTTTCTTCAAATGTATTTAAACAAGGTACAAGTTTCACTGCATCAAGCACAGTAAGTTCCAGTGTGTGTGTGTGTGTGTGTGAGTGAGAGAGAGAGAGAGAGAGCTGTACAATGTATAACTGTATATAGTACACAATTTTTCTTGCACATAGTTGTATCTATTTTCTGTTTCATCAGTTTGCCCAACTTTCTTTTGTCACACAATCTGATTCATTCCTATACAATTAAATGCTAAATACATCTGTTTGTTTAAAATTTTTTCTTTTGACCAAAGACAACTTTCTTTCAAATTATAATAACAACAGTTTTTTTTTAACCACCTCCCTCTTGATGTTCTGACAGAGGTAATTTATTTCCAACTTCACTGCTGCTTGTAAAATACTACTTCAAATAATCCATATTTCACTATTTGCACTGAATAAAGGCTCACCAGTATTGAATGTTGAAAACAGTTTGAGGATATATCGTGAGGAAAACAGTGAAATAGCATGCAAGTTAATGGCAAAAGGTACATGTGTGATGCTACAAAAATCATTTTTGCACTACAGATGAAAAATGCTGAATATTTTAAATGTAATTAGTTATTATGTTTTAATTGAATGATCTGTACCTGTAGTCTGGGTTGAGAAACAATAGTTTAGTACATAATATTATGTTGTTTTAGTGGTATGATAGTTGCAGTTAAAAATGGGACTTTTATCAGTCTAAGAGCAAAAAGGGAAAAGTTATCCTATAGATATTTTGGCTATTTCTGTCAATTGGGCAGTGATTATGTGAGTTGTGAAAGTCATCAGTGTTTTAATTTTCAGACATTAAATGTTAGCATGGGAGTTTTTTACCTTTTTGGTTAACAAATTTGGAAATGTTGCTCACCTCATCATAGGACAGATATTACCTTGCACTACTTCTGAAAAGTTTTTGCACATGTATCAAGCCTTAACTGCAACTCCTATTTTTGCATCTATTAATGTGTACTGTGCCAGTCTATGATACAGTCTCTTTTAGATTGTAAAGATAACATCTATTATATCCAGTACTCCTTCATTTGCACAATCTGTATAATACAGACTTATTATTCATTAGTATCCTTTGGTTTCCCGTAATTTATCTACCATTACCTTAATGAGGTGGCTTCTCAAATTGATTCCCATTGCTTCTGCTGGGTTATTTGCTGTGAGTCATGCCTTACTAGATTTGTCATATTTCTTTGTCATTAGCTACCCACTTAAATTGCCCTCTGGAAGATGTAGTGTGAGCTGGTATATAGACATTTTCCAATTTTTTTGTCTCTCATTAATTAGATGGCTGCTCCCTGTAGCTGTTTTGACCACATTTACTAAATTTTAACAACGGGTGAGTAATTTCTCCACTATATGATCTCTTTTTCTTTCTTGGGTCCCCTTACTTTTTCATTGCGTTTCCACTCTGTGGTAAGTGATGCCTAGACAGAAGTGCTTTTATCATTCTAATCCTGTACTAGCAACCACTTGTGCAATGCTTACTATAGTTTGCAACAAGCTCTGTAGAAATAAGGTGTTCCATAAGACCATCTAGGCACTTACTGGATGGTATCATATTTTCAAGGACTGCCACTTATGGACTATCAGGGGATTGGTTTGCTTTTAAGACTTCAGGGAACTTTGTCACCTTATGCACTGTTTCTTTGGACTCTCCAACACACATTACTCCCTAGATTTTACTGATTGTGCTAGAGAGTCCTTATCACACACTGTTTCCAAATGCTGGAGTTGTGGACAGAAGTTTTTTCCCTTCAATGTTTGAGTGAGTTTCCTCTGCTTGTGGAGAAGAGGGTAAAGTTGGGGGCCCTTCTGCCTGAGTCCCTGAAGGTTTTTGCCAAATGTCAGTAGTAGGAGCACCAGCTTACATGAGAGTTTACTTAATACTGCTTCAGATTTGATGTAAAGCTATCAATTGGTGATGCTTGGCCCTTTTTGTTTTATCAGAATCAGCTTAGTATATTTTTCAAAGAAGTAGGTCCAGTACCTTCTCGTACTTTTGAACACAAAGCAGTCCCATTTTGGGCACTTGATTGACCACAGTGTTCCACATTCTCTGTAATTCCAGGGACGAGTGGAATTCTCCTTGCCTGCTTGGTTGGGGAGTGAGGATGAATGCTTATAATTCCAGATGAGTTCTGTTACTTTGGTAAAGCATTCACAATCCCATTATTCTGAGCCTGCGGTGTTGCCATTTAAACTTCTTCAGGTTGAGAAGAAAGTTTGTCTGCTTTGCTGTTGTGTACTTTCTCACCATGATCCTGGTGATTTGGAATGGTTCACCCCATAGCTACAGGTTGGGATCTGATCACATGTATATCTATATCTAACATTGTGGTCATGTTGCTCTAGCCACCAACATGGGATATATTTACCAAGATACCTTAATTCCAACTCCCAGTAGTGGAAGCTTGGCTATGTGGTTGAGGCTAACCTATAGTGATAATCAGTCATGTACTATTCCACCCTTGATGCAAGAACTATGCTCTGGATGAAGAGCATACCTGTTTTGGATGTAATGCAGTTCCTCAACTCAAATGACATTATCTTGGTAAACCCTTGATCTATGCAGATACTTTCTGTATGGATAATGCCCTCACCAACCTCTCCACCTTTTCAGTGTGAGATTCTAGCTTTTGTATCAGCGGCTGGTATGTTTTGGAAGTTAACATTTTTGTAAATTGAAAATTTATATCAAATAATACTTAATTAGGAAAATGTTAGCTTCTGTGCACAACTTCCCACAAATGTTTAAAACTGTGAGGGGGGTCATACTAAAACACATACGTCATTCAAGTGAATAATGTAATCAACCTAAAATATGGCTTTAAAATTAGTACATCATCAAGCTCATGTGTTTTCCATAGCTTGGTTCTTGTTTTATGACATAAACTTACATTTCTGGAATCAGTGTTTATCAGTAATGCTTTAATAATAATGTACACAAGGATTTAGTGCAATAGATGAGGCCTCAGTGTTTGTTATCACAAGGTTTTAAAAGCAGTTTCAACTATCAGATTTGGTTATTTGCATTGTGTGTGTGTGTGCTTTCAATCTACAGCTGGTGTAAAATAAATATATATAATTAAGTATATGCATTACTTATATAATGCATATATATATACTACTAAAATATGGGCTTGAACACTGTAACCTGCCTAATAAGCTGTTGCATTAGTATGAAATGGCTTTTGACAAACACAGAAGAATTATTGATTTTATCATCTTTCTGTTTAAGGGAAGTAAAAAATAAGTAGTTTTTATGAAATCTTGGGTATTATTACATTAGTTTGGGTCTAATATTGATAATCAATCTTAATATAAGAATTCAGATAGGAATTTATTGTTCATATACTTCTGCATGTTTTTAATTTAATGAGATACATCACTGAATTTGTATGTGTAAGAATGGCTGATGTTTATGCAGTATTTTAATAGTAATGATACAGTGTGGTAGACACGGTTATACGTTTTAATGACTAGGGCGTATCCAGTATGCTGGCATGTTTTTATACATGTATTTGGAAGATTCTGAGAAATGACACTCTTGGGGTTTAGTTTAGTAATGATGCATATGGCATGGGTTTTTACTTCTCTTGAGCACATATTGAACACAGTTATACACATCTGTATTAAACTGCAAATATACTGTTATCCACAGCTGTTTAGATATATAGATAATCTTATAAAGTACAATCCTAAATAAAACACTTCAGTATTTAGGGGAATATGAGTCTAATTTATTTCACCATGTAGTGACCTAAATTAATTTATGTGTGTGAATAACATTACAACAGGTCATCAGATTCATTATTTGATATATAGTAGGTCAATAGTTTAATAATTGTATATATACATTAAAGATTTATTTATTTTTCTTATCTTGCTTATCTATGCCACAGATTCTCTTTTCATTGCCACTGCTGAAACATTAAAACATAAGTCTTACACACACACACACACACACACACAATATACTGTCATTAAACAGTTGATCTGTATAATATTGAATAATAAATTCAATGAAATGATATAATATTATTCAGATGCATAAATTAAATTAGGCTACTATGTGGTGAAGTAAAATGGAATCGCAACATGTAATATTATGTGCACTTCACTACTATAAGAGGTTTAATCGTATTTCTTTGGCTTGCTAACCTAAGCAGTGCTGATGAGCCTTGAACAGCCAAAATTGCAGTCCACAGCAGAGGATATGGCCAATCAAAGAATATATTAGGTCTCTATGTCACAGATTCTGTTTTCAATTTCATTTCTTATGAAAAAGAAATATTTACCATACATATACAATTATTAAATAGTTCGTCTGCTGTATAATGTCAAACAATGAGTTTGACGAAATTGCATAACGTTATTCACATTCTTGAATTAAATTAGATTCCTATGTGGTGAAGAAAAATGGATTAAAAATGCAAACTAACGTGGCAGGGGTTTAGTTTAGAGAGAGAGAAATCAGAAGAATTCTCTCTCCAACTGGGGTGTTCAGGAACGTTGTGGTTCCTCTTCGTCCCCTTTGTGGAAGGTTAATGAATTTAGCTCTTTTTTTTTATAATTTTTAAACTCTTTTTGGGTGAAGGAGTGAAGTTGGTCATACTTAATACTATCCATGAACAAGGCAAAGGTAGCACTGGAGAAAACGGCCAGATCCCGTCCCGAAAGGCAGATGTCATAGTAAATGTGAACATACACATAAATGACCCAATTCATGGCATGGCAATAAAGTTGCCTTGGCTGGGATCTAAAGATCCAATGCCTAAGTTTTTGCTGTGGGGGGGAAACGGGAGCATCCCGAGAAAAACCCACTTTCATTGGACAGGCGCCGAAAGTTTTACCTGTCCTGTGCCCGAAACCTGAAAAAGAAAATGCATGAATTTTGCCCTTTAAGTGTTTTGTTGTGCGATTTGTGATTCTTGAAATATGTTGTATGGTGAAATAAATTTGATTGGTGCACTAGTTAATTTGTAGAGTGATGCTGTTAGTTTGTTTCTGTGTTCTGCTTTTAAATTGTGTTTGTGTGACATTTCTGTTTGTCTATTTCTTAGTGTTGGTAAGTTGCTGATTTGATGTATATAATTTACTGGAGTGAATGATGGTAGACTGAATGCAGATCTTAGTATTTTGTTTTGTTGAACTTGGATTTTCTGGAGTGTGTTGTTTGACATATTATATGTGACTTGACATCCATACTTTATTAGTGGACGGATGTACGCCTTGTATATTTGGATAATGGATTCAACACTCCATAGATATTATTTATACTTTGCAGTTATAACAGGTCTAATGGTAATTCTTTGTTTTGTTGACTCAATCTGTGCTTCAATAGGCAAAACTGCAGTCCACAGCAAATGGTATGGCCAATCAAAAAATACATTAGGTTTTTGTATCACAGATTCTTTTCTCGCTTTCATCTCTGGTGAAAAAGAGAAGAAATCAGTAACGTACATACAACTTCATTGTCTATTTTTCTAAGTAAACAAACTGAATTTCTCCACTATTAAGTGGCACCAAACTATTTTTATTTATGCTTATGCAGTCTGCAGTTTCCTATTAGTATTTTCTAAACTGATAATTATATAGAAAATAAATATTCTTGAGCTTGTACATATAAAGTAAAATAGTGGAACTGTGTGCGTAATCTGATACGTAATGTAATCATAAGAACTGTTCACTGGTATTTTTCTTTCTTTGTTATTGGACTGCATGGCTGTTTCCTAGTCAGGGCGGGTTGAGAAATACTTTCAGTTTCTTCAGGTAGTAAGTCAAGAAAAAACAAGTTCTTTTTCTGATGCATTTTCTGTAACAGAATTGGAAAGTGAGATGCTTTTAACTTTAATATCATGAGTGAACAAAAGTAAATTTCTAAAAGAACTTGACCCGTGAGAGTATACAAGTAGAAAAATACGAGGTGATCAAAATTTATCATTCCTGTTTAAAATTTAATATTTAAATAACTAAAGAAATTCACAGTTTTCAACATCTTGTAGTGAAACTATTTTTTATTCTCATGTTTTTTATCACTCCAGCGAGTAATATTACCCTGTACAATGGCAACAATGCAAGAAAAGTTCAGTACAATGGATTAGTCAGGGTGGGTCAATATTGTGGACTCCATGTTTACCAAGCCTTCTTTTTGGGGGAACATGTTGAGGGCATCGTATATCACAGAATCAAAGACCAGGATAAAGTGGGTTACCACCACTGTAACAACCTACAGCAGCAAAGATGAACTGAAATTGAATATTGGTTAGACACATTGAGAGACATTAATGGTGTATACATAGAAGCATACTGACATATCAATAAAAACTGTTTGAGTTGCACTATAAGATATTGAAAACTGTTTGGCTGTATTTCTGTAGTTATTAAATTTTAAAATTGGGAAGATAATTTTGGGCCATCCTGTACATGTACATACGAAACTACAATAAACTTGCTCAGTCATAAAGCACTCTAGTCTGAAGTTGTTTTTTTTAATTGTATTAATATGGTTTTAAGCTTCTATAGTAATTGTAGTAAAAATATAAACTGCTCAAAGGCCATGTCATTGCATTCAAAATTTTGTCAAACTGCTATTTTTATGCATTTATGTCATTAAATTTGGTATCAAATTGTAGATTATAATCCAAATTTTCATATTATATATTATTTAATTTCTTAATTCTAAAGTAAATATTTAAAAAAATACACTTCAACATCAATTTCTGTGTGCCACATGGAATGTTGAATACAGCACTGGTTCATATTAGATGGTTGTGATGTCAAACTCCAAAGTGTTTAGTTTTATATGAATTAGGAACTCAGGTTATTGATATTTGAATGCTAGAATATAAAATCCGAAACCTCCTGTCTTTTCTGTATGCTAATATGGATATATACTGAATTAAACATGGTCGCCACATTCACCTCTTGCGATTTATGGAAAAAATCCCATATGTTCACTTAATTCTATATAACATAAGTATAACTAATCAAAAGCTCATAGTGTCACACAAGTGGTTTTCTCAGGCATTTTCAAGTATAACAGCATCCTCTTTTTCTTTCAAGACAAATTTTTTTAGTGGAAAGTTGAGTCTTTATCCTGTTTGAAATTTCATATTTTTTTAGACCCAAAGTTACTAAATTATAATGTAATTCTATGATATCAACATAGTAATTTGCAATTTTTTAAATTATTCAAATGTATATATAAAACCAAAACAAAATTTTGTTTTACATCCTCCATATGCTAAGTTTCTTAAAGCTTAGCAACCTACAGCAAGCAGCAACCATGTGCAAATGTCATAACTAGAAGAGATAATTGTTTACTTTATTTCTCTATTTACTGTTCTGTGTTTTAATAAAAAAGTTTAAAAACTTATTTGTAAACTATAATAATGTGTATACATACAGAAGATAACTGAAATATGGTTGTATTTTACAAAATACTAGTACACTGAAGCACAGCCAAAGCAGGTCACTTTGTAAAAGTCAGATTTTTATTCTTGGAAAAGGTAATATGAATGCACATGCATCAAGTCATTGTAACTTCTATTAAGTTGGTGACAAATGACTGAAAGGTCAATATAGTAAAAATAATAAATTTATAAAAGTCTATAATGTTATCACTTTTGAGCTATTTACATTAAACATTTGTGTTTTTTAGTTATAATGTGTAGTCAATCTGGAAAGAAAAATGCATAATTTATATTTATTTTGCTGTGGTAATTACAAGATTGGTCAAATCTACTGAACGTGTACAGAGATTCCAATTCTATAGTGAAAATAACAGATAAAATGTAAAGTTTTTCATTAAAAAAACATTTTATAATTATCTTGAAGTTGTATAAATTTCACATTTGAAATTTGAAAATTTTCAGAAGCATAAAAGTATTTTTAATCCTAAAATGAAAACTACTCTGCATATTACCTAGTGACCATTCTGAAAGAAAACATTTTTCAAGAAAATTTATAGTAACAAAATTCTTAATACTTAATTCAAAAACCTGATATTTTGTGTATGAAAGTCTTGTAATGATTATCAATAACCTGCAAAAATTTGTAAAGGTATGCATATATTATCAAAAATTACAGTATAATTACTCTTGTGAATACTTTTGTGGTTATGAGCTGGGTGGATTATACTCAACCTGGAAGGAAAGGGTTAATGCATTTGTTTTATTATCTGTTTTGAGAGAAACACAGAATGAATATAAGCTCCTTAAATGTGTGTCAAGGATTATTCTAGACCATACTAGGTAAAATAATTTCAAGATAGAGAGATCATAATTATGAGTGATATATTGCAAACAGTTTCCTCTTTTGGATGTGGGGTTAATGGAAACATTTATTCTCATGAATATAAAAAGATTTTTGAACATACCAGATGATAGCTTTAGGTTACAACTAGAACTGATGTATGTTTTGTTTTGTGCTTGTAATGAAAACAATAACTGGAATAGGAACTACAAATGCCTTATTTTGTGTTCTTTCACATATTTTGGAAAAAAAAAAATTTAAAGGAGCAAATGGTGTAAATTCAAGATAAGCATTTTGTTTTAATGCATATTGCTGTGTTGATTAGTGTGTGAGCAAACTGTGATGAAATTTTAATGATCTAAGAAAGTGTTTCCTAAATTTATAGGTTTAATGCAGGGGCATAGATCCTGAGGGGATGGGGGTATACATCCCCTCCTTCATTTTAGGTGGGGGGTATGGTGCATATAATCATCCCCCCCCCTATAGTTTGGTTTGTTAAATTGTTTTATTGCATCACAGGCCTACAAATTGTGTGTTTGTTCTTGTTATTCTCATGTTCTTACCAATCGAATTACATAATTAGGCCTAGATGTAGGCTTTTTCAGCAGCTGAAATGTATATCTTTAATATAGGTGTGCTTCTAAGCTTTTCGATCGAAACGATAGTTTGTAATATCAGTCAGTAGGCCTAAGTATACATGCAAGTATCGTGGCAACAAGATTACTCTGTGACTGCATGTTTACAGCTTTCAGGTTCATGTAATCGGAGATTACCAATTTGCAAATTGAATAGTTCACATAAGTGGCTGCAAAAATCATCCCCCCACCCATCAGATGTAAAAAATCTACGCCCCTGGTTTAATGTAAGGAAGAATTGCCACCTAATGGACATCATCTGGTAGACAAAATAACAAACAGAAATATAATTGCATTTATAAGCTTATAACATACAGTTTTAAATCTACTTTTATCATTGTCTTCATTGTTTGTGTTCTTGGATTCTTTGTTTAGATTCTAGTAAACACTGAATTTTGCCATTTCTGATATTTTTCAGACAATCTTGTAGTTATGCAGAATATTGTGAGTTATGTTGTTTTCAAATGCTTCACGTGGATACAGTTAGTAAATGTTTTATTTTCTGTAGTAATTTCAAAGATCAGGGAAGCTGTAAATGTTCGTGCTTTCATGTTAATGTTAGTAAGTGTTAATGGACAAAATGTGCACACTTAAAATTATGCTGTGTACTGAAACATAATAAACTTGCATTATTTATTGAAGTTGAGAAAGATTACTGTTTAGAGCAATATCTTTAGTGAGGTACTTTGTTGCATAACAGTTGAAGTGTTCACTGACAGGTGTTGTTGCTGTGTGGTGGCTTTGTCATGATGGCTAACAGATTACAAATTTTGTGATTTAAATCAATTTTTTCTTAACATGGAAATGTGTTACATTTTACAGCTGGAGGTGTTGGTAAAAGTGCCTTGACAATTCAACTCATACAAAATCAGTGAGTATCTTTACAATGAAGAAAAATGTATTTTTAAGCCTTAATTTTTACATTATTTTATATATGTCTATATATATTTTATATTGTCTATATATATAATGTGAGTAATGTGTTTTAAGGTGTTCATTTTTATTTACTTATTTTACAAGTATTGCTAGATGTACTTTATATCTCCAAACTTACAGAAAGAAGATTTTGTTGTTTTATACCCATTTTTTCTTGATTTCTATTTCATGGGAAATTTTGTGTATTTAACACTATACACACTACATAAAACAAAAGTTTATTTTTAGTATAATGAATATATACAAATGTAAGATGACTTGATTTTTGTTGGCTTTATTTTTATAAACAGCTTTACTTGAAAGAAGTAATAGTTGTCTTAACAGTCTAAGATTATGCCAGTGATGGCAGATAGTTTGTTATCACACCTGACCATTTATACATTTAAATTGTAAACTTAAGTAGACATAATTTAGGCAGTGGAAAGATCTGGAAATATAAAAGGCTGCACTTGATGTTGAAACATAATTTTTGAGGTTTGGTTAAAGATTAGAGAGTTTTGCTGTATATTTTATAATTACTTTGGTATAGATGCTTGAAATATGAAATGTTTTAGAAACTTTTAAGTTTCAAATGAATATTTTATAACATTCATGCACATACTGTGCATGTTTTTAGCTGAAGCATGTCTGTAAGAATGGATGTGTACACTGAATTTTTTGTAATTAAAATGCTTATAGTTATTATTATTACCAATGATGTTTTTTAAATTTAAAACAAATAAGGATGAAATTTTTATTTTAAAAAGTGAACTGAAGTATTTGTAAATAAAAAGGAAATCTTATTTTAAACTTTCATTAAGGATTGTTATATTATTCTTTCTAGCTTTGTTGATGAATATGATCCTACAATAGGTAAGATAACATTTTTATATTTAATGTTGTTACTCTTAAAATTACTTCTAACAGAGAAAAGAATTAGTTCTATTCATCATTGATATATCTTATATGTGTCTGAGATCACAAACTAGATTGATAATTAACAGAAATAACAGATTTTTAAAATTTTAGTCTAAAATTGGAATCAATACAGTTTATATCCTTGACATGTTGTATAATTGATTTTAAAAATCAAAGGAAAAATTAATTTAGCCATCTATTGTTAATTGATAATACACATGATTGTAGATTAAAAGGAAATACCATAGTATTTTTTGCAATGAAACACAATAAGAATTACACTTTGGTTTTGAGATAAAACCAGTTTTTAACATAGGTTATCAGGTTTTATGAATTTTGATTTATGTGCTTCATTCTACGGGGTATTGTGAGTATTATGAAAGTATGGAATATAAATGAGTATGGTAATATTTTGTGAAAGCAAAAATATTTAAAATTTATACTATTTACACAAATAAAATAAACCATTATCATTTTAGTTCATGAAAATTATATATCAGTAAACTTATTTTTAACTAAATTAACTTATATTAATAATAAATCATGAAAAGATAAAATTAAGAATATGCTTTATTTTGTAATATATATTTGTATGACATAATTTACTGATATTTTGAAAGTGTCAAAAAATTATTCAAAAGTTTACAAAGATAAAGAATACTGAAATCAGCCTGCATCAGTTGGACTTGTTCAATAACTAACAGTTTCAAGAGTTTGTGACAATTTTGTTGACTTGTGTTGATGTAAGAAATTTTAAACTCGTATTAAAAATTTTAAATATATACCTCAAACATTTTTTTTTTTCCAAGCTGTTTGACAAGTAATATATCATTAAAGACTTGTAAGCTCTCGTGTAAAACTGTATGGTTGGCTAATAAATACAATCTCTGTTAATATACAGTAGCATTTTTACTAAAGACATCAACCCATCAAAGAAATTATGGTTCTTTTGTTATGGTTATTCTGTTAAAATTTGTTTTTTAAGTGTTAGTTTCCTAAGTAGAGGAGTAAGATTCTATATAATGTTTGATAAAAAAAAAAATGCTATTTTTACATTTTCATGACTGATGTCTCCCTTGTTTATAATTTTTGCTGTTCAAAATAAGGCTTTATGGATGAAAACTATCTGGCAGAGAAACTGAATAACAGAATAGGATTAAAAAAAGAGATAAAGTCATTTGGTGTCTCATAATGTCACCATTAACTTTATTGCAGTTTATTTCAAACTAAGAAATGTTAACTTGGAACTTTAATACTTAAGGTTATTTATGTATCAACCATTTTTTGTATCTACCAAAATGCAAAATACATTGCACAGGAGTTTATATTACACTATGCAACACAAATTTTGTTCCTGGATAGCATGCGTTATTTCTTAATTGCTTATGTTGTAAAAATACAGAAAATGGTCAGTATTCCTTTCAAGCTTTGCTTTAGTGGCTTGGATAATGAAATTTAGAAATTAACCTATTTTCTATGTAAAAATGGGCAAATTTGCACATTTTCATTTACATGAGATCTGATTAAAACAACATATAAATCAAAATTTACATGTATTTATACTAAAGTTACACAAAATGTTTAGAAGTAAGTGAGTAGTTTCTCAAGATTTGCGACTGTAATGTAAATCATTTTCACGTATCAGCCCCCAAATATAGTCTCCCATCATGTTTTCATTATATGCTCCCAGGTCACAAAAGCAAAGTTTGAAGAGAAAAATAGGTCTTTTCCATTTACTTTAAGCATAAGCATTTGGGAAATAACACTTTCTGTCCAGGAACAAGAAAAAGTAAAAATTTTGTTACATAGTGTTATTATTGTTGTAACACAACTCAGTGCTGAAACTTTGTGTGCTCTTTCACTGAAAAAGTTACATACACCCAGTGATTTATCATATTTAGAATAAACGTTTAATTATATTTTCACAGTTGAAATTGCTCTAGCACTTATATAGATACGTATGATTGTACATATATCCTATGTTTTATAGAGGATTCCTATAGAAAACAAGTGGTTATAGATGGTGAAACATGTCTACTAGATATCTTAGATACTGCTGGTCAAGAAGAATATAGGTAACTGATGTTTTTAGTGTGCTAGAAATTGAATGTTAAATGTTTGTTTTACAATTTGAGGTTATAATTGCTGGTTATTTGTGTTTTATTTTTGTATTATACCTATTTTTTTGCAAATTCCTTTGCTTATTTTCAGATGTTACATATATGATTTAGATTTATTTTATGTTTATTCTCATAGAATAAACTTTTATCAATTGCAATTAATTCTTGCGTGTGACATTGGTTTACAAAAGAAATCTTGTGCTGAAGTGTTTTTGGGACTGTGGTGAGTAAAGTTTTGGTCATACATCGAAGTGCTCAGATTGATTTGATGTAGTGTTAAAAAGTGAAAATTATGGAATAGTGTCTAAATTTCCCTTTAAGTGTTAGCAGGATTAATACATTGAGGTTTGTTTTGCTATATTATTATGTATTAGTGAAATCTAATAGAGAATTCATTGTCTAAAACCCTAAATAGAGTACAGCTATTAAATATTAAATGACAGTAACATATGCTTATTGGCTCTGTTTCTGTCTGTAATGTAGTTGTTATTAACATTTGCTGCATTGGATGGGTTGTAGTCATTTGTATATTTTATTTTGTGTTTGTATATGTTTTTTAAATTTGTTACTGTGCATAGGAGTAATGTATTTTAGTTTTTCTTTAAAAAGATATTTTAAATAAATCACTTTATTTTTATGTTTATTGTGTACGTCCAAGGATTTGGTACATATACTGATAATTAATTATTTTTTATTTACTCACTGTCTTGAGCTATCTAACATCTAGCTATTTGAGGACTGGTTTGTTCTAAATATCATAACATGATTCTTTGTTAAATTTGGTAAATTAAAATTAAAATTGAATGTTAATAAAAAAAATGTTATACAAAATTTTTTTCTAAAATTTGTTTAAAATTTTCTATAAAAGTTCAGTTTAAGTTTTAATGCCATAACAACATTATGAGTTGCACAGACTTAGTTGTATTGACTAGGTTAATGCAGTAAGTGCCTAAGTTTAAGAACTACTATCAGCATCATCAAATCATGCTAACAACTTTGTTAATCCAGCTAAAAGTAAAGCTACAATAGAAAAAAATTATTAAATTTTAATAGGTTAATGCTTCATTTCAGCTCACAAGACAATTTGTAATTTCACGAATTCATGATTTGACAAAATTTGGTGTTGCTGTTTTCTATTTCAACATTGGTTGAGTTGTCACTGTAGTCATAAAGGATGGATGGTACTTGTATTTAATTAATATCTTAGATTTCTCTTGAACCTGTAAGTATTATTTATGGTAACTGTAAATCAGATGAGGAAGAAAATTCTGGAAAAGTGGCAGATGTTTTGAATTTTGTGTGTAAAAACAATTGTGAGAGTTATAATTATTTTGGCTGTACATCTCATAAATGTTGTTTTTTAAATTTTTTTTTCCTTTTTCATTTCAGTGCAATGAGAGATCAATATATGCGAACTGGAGAAGGTTTCCTCCTAGTTTTTGCAGTCAATAATGCAAAGTCATTTGAAGATATCAGTATGTATCGTGAACAGGTGAGCATAGTTTGTTACATAAGCAAACTTACATGAATGGGTTTCATCCATTGGTAAGTAGCATGAATAAAGTAAATTTAGTTTGTTACATTAGGAAATAACATGAACAGGTCTGATGCATTGATAACCAGCATAAGTAGGAGATCATAGTTAGTTACATAATTTATATAGCAGGATAGAAATTAACTTGATTACTTAATACAATCAATTATCTATTAGCATCAACTATGTTGATTAGTAAAAGTTGTAATGTTGTCAGTTAATTGGATTAGTGTCACAATAATAAACTAGAGTGTCTGATTATTAATTCTTTCAATTTTTTTTCTAACTATCCAGTAGTCAGAATTATGGTTAAACTGGTTAATATTATGAAAATAATCAAATAAATGAAATTAATATTTACAGTTATTGTTGTTTTAGGTTATTCCAACAGTCCAGTAATTGAAATGTTAACATTATGATTTTTGTTATTATTTCTGATCAATTCTAATTTGTTCAGATGCATTTCACAACTCGCAAAAATAACAAATTAATCAAAATTAGGATTTTTGCATACTACTATTTTCAAGTATTCATTTTATCATAGTAATTGAAATATTGCCATTATATTTGTTTGTCATTAAGCACAGAACTACACAATTTATTGTATGTGCATTGCATGTTTTGGGCATCAAAACCCAATTTTTATAATTATAAATTTTTTCTGTGATCATCTAATTGAAAAATAATGGCTGTTTTTTCCTGCCCATTTCTTAAGAATAATCAGTTAGTTGAATGTAATCAGTTAATGAATGCACCTATTATTATTATTAATCAATAGTCAATTTTCACTATTCAACCGTGAATCAAAGTGTATACTTGAAAGATAAATGAAAGAGGTACCCTGTTTCTTAAATTTTTTTATTGTTTAATAAGAATTGTCATCAAAAGGCCTTTTGTAGTGAAGAACAGACACATATATTTTGCTTAATTTTCTTATTTCACTCACAGTTTTAATGGCATGTTCATATAACTTAAGGAAAGCAGGCAGACATGATGGAATACAATAAAAATGTCTGAAGGCTTTTGACACTGCTGTGAAATTATAAATTTAAGTAAAAATATTTGACATGTTAAATAAATAAGTGGTAAAATATCAAATTTATTTTTTTTATATTACAGATAAAACGTGTCAAAGATGCAGATGACGTACCTATGGTTTGTAAGTAAAAGTCCTAACCTATATTTTGATATTTAGACATGAAGAGGGTATCTCATGTTTTTATTGTTATTCTAATGATCATTCAGAGAAGTTAGGATTGTTACAGGATACGTAGCCTGTTATTTCATTGAAGGATATTGAAATTTTAGCCTCAACCAAATATTAAAGCATGAGGTAGAGCAGTTCATCCTTAAAAGCAAAAATAAAATGTCAAGTGGCTGAACAGGATATTACGAAATTTAACTAGAATTATAACATCGGTAAGACTAAAACTGATAATGTTTTCTATGATCACAATCTTTGAAAAGTAAGTAAAAATGTTACCAATGAAGCAATAAGTGTGTTTGTCTCTACAGAAGTAACGGTAAAATTTATGTATCAAAACTCTGTTCACAGCAAACTAATTAAAGTCATTTTGTGATTTAATGTTTTTTATAATTTTTACGGATTTGTTGGTGGTCATTGAAGAAATAAGGTATTTTAATAGTATTCAGGTGAAAGAAGCATGTACGTGTTCCTTATTCGTTTAATGTCTTCTATGAGTATTTTGCATTTTGGTGTGACATTTTGATACTGTAGTTGTTTATTTGTACAGTGTTCAGTCCCAAAATGTTCAATAAAATTTATAATGTGTCTCAAATATCTTAATAGTAAAAATAACATTTAGGTTTTTTTAAAATTGGTAGTAGGTCCATGTCTGTAACACAGAATGTAATTTATTTTTATTGTTTAAATGTGTCAAATGGTATAAGTAGTTGGATAGTTATTATCTATATTATCATATCATAAAAAAAGACCATCTTTTAACAATAATAATTGATTTACACACACACACACACACAAAATAAATGTATGTATTAAATGAAGGGCTTGCAAGGTTGTATTGCGGTAATTATTATTATGGAAATAAACTAACATTATGTGTCAAATAACAACAACAAACTAAGTAAATTCATAAAATTTCAACATTTAGCCAGTGTTAAGCACACACATTTGGAATGATTTAGTGCAGTCAGTTATGCGAGTACAAAAAATTCTTTGAATAGTTAAATACATGTCTGTGCACAGAAAAAAGTATACAAGTTATTTGTTATTGAAATTCATTGGTTGTATCAGTAAGAAAAAAATGGCTGTGAAGGTGTGGGCTAGTCATTTTTCTTTAAGCAAAAATGGTGGAACAGAACATAGCACTAACATTTTTTTTTACTTAAAGCTGAGACCAGTTTGATCCACCTCATTTAGAGAAGACAATGATTATTGTTGCAAAAATGACAGTGCAGAACCTGCATTGGATTAATCCTTGTGGAGAGAGAGATATATTTCAGGAGTTGTTGTGACCTATTGAGCCAGAATAATTTGTGCCAACATGTAAACCCTAACTGCTAAACATGAATAAATAAAAGATTATTTTGCTGTTCATGAAAAATTGGAAGCTGCAGAACGAATGGAAATTACAACTGATCCATGGACTGCATTATATATTGATTCCTATGTGACTGTTACATGCCTTTTTTACTAGTGAATGGAAACTACAAAGTGCTGTGTTGCACATTTACACTGACTAGAAGGCATACTGAAAAGAACCTTGCACATTTGCTTAGCATAGCTACTGAAGCATGAGATATTAAAAATAATGTTCTTGTTAGCATTCATGACATTGCTACTAATATAGTTTTAGAAAGAACTGAATTTCTCAACTGGGAATTGAATTTTTTTTTTTTGTATACACTCTCACCTTATTATTAATGATGGCTTCAAAGCTCATAGTATCAATCGAATCATAAGAACTGCAAGCCATTCTGTGGCACAAGTTTGTCACAGTACGGTTGCTGGTAAGGTTAATTAACACTCCTACGAAAAGACGTTTCTAGTCCTGATTTCTCCAAGCCCGTTCCCCTGGCTGTGGTTTTGCTATATAGTAGATAGGGACAGTGGGAATCTCGTTAATCCATTCATTAATGGATTTAAATGGCAATTTCATTTAAATACAAAATTATTAGCCTAATATTAACAACCTTTCAAGTTGCTTTGGGGCCTATTAGGCCCCACTTTTCATAGGAGTGTTAAGCAAAACAGCAATGGTAGAACCTTTCTGAAAATTGCGTTGTGCAATATTGTTGAGAATGTTGGAAGTCTATTGATGATATATTTTATCATCTACAGGAACAAGGATGGGTTATTCATGTTTTATTATCTGACAGAAATTTTCACAAAATTGAATGATGCATACACACTTCAGCTAACTGATAGCAACTGTTAGATAACTGAGATGTCTCTACCAGTTTTACAGACTTTGAAATGTGCAACAACTTTTCTTTCTGGAAAAGAGTTTGAGAAATGTGTCTAGTAAATCCAACAAGGTTGTGTAGTTCAATACTGCAGTTACATCACTTAAAAGACAAATGACAATGTCAAGTTTAGAACCACCTGGAAAAGTAGTGATTACAATATTTCTAGACCCATGGCATAAACATTTAAGATGTTTTGACCAAGGGTGTGGGTGGCTGTAAGAACAAAGCTGGGCAAACTTGTTTCAAGTATACCAAAGAACAAATACATTTATAAAGCACCATCTCTGGTTAGCAATACTTCTACTGAACACAGAAATGGAACAGAAAAGTATTGCTGCTGCACAAAACATGATGGCTGTTATATTATATTACATTACATTACTTGGGGAGAATTATTATGAAGGAACATTAGCATATTATGAATTTAATCCATACTTTACCAGTAAGTCGTACATTTCACTAGGTTAGGATGTGCTTCTAAGGTGGAAGATAAGAAATTGTTTCAAGAGGTTTGGAGTATCAGCAAAGGTATTTTTGTGCATTCCTGCAACTTGTGCCCCTGCAGGGAATTGTAGAATGTTTTTAACTGCAGGATTTATAGTTAATAGGCTAGACAGACATCTCCTGCTTGAACATGTGGATATGTTGATATTCCTAAACAAGATGATATAAACCAGTTAGTGATGTAAGAAACATTGAAATATTTTTATACTTCATCATGAACAGCATGTTTTTTATATTTTGTAATACTAACAGTAAAGGAGTAGTTTACTCTATATTTTCATAAGTGAATTTTGGATTTTTCTTAAGAAAAGAGAAACAACTACTTGGAGTTAAAAACAATTAAGGCTAAGGATAAACATGTTTATATTTTTCATTCAAACGAGCAACAGTCATAAGTGGATATCTAAATTGAAATGGCTATAAAATGGACAAAATGGATTTTTAGATTATATGTTTACTTTGCAAAGAAACATTCAGCACTTTATTGGCATTTGGGATTTTTTCTACTTTTGAATGTATTATAATACAATTTCTACAAGTACAACCAGATGTGCTGATTGTTTTGAATCATTTAAATACAGCTGAAGGAATAAACCATTTGACTTGGATATGGTGTTAGTATTTAATGACTAGTTATATTTGCTAGTTGTTAATGTCAAATTATTATGCTATCAGGTTGTAGTAGGATTATATGCATATACATTTTATTCCTCTGAGCATAATAGCAGGGACTAACCTTTGATTAATTAAATACACAAAAGTGTTTGTCCTTGTGTATTGAAATAGCAAACTATTTAAAGTACCCATCACTAGTATGTACACATGTCATGATATTATGTGATTGCTACTGTATGTCATTGTTTTCTATCTAGTTGAAGTAGATTGTTAACATGGTATTAGATAAATGTACCACAAAATAACAGTACTATGAAAGGGGCTACTTCATTTTTATCGGCACAACTGTTCAGAGAAAAACAAAATCAACAGCCAATACAAGGTGTTCTTCTGAACTGCTGAGACAAGTTTTACTAAATGTACTAAATAGTTAAGTACAGCATTTTATGTAAATATAAGTAACACATGTCAAAATGGCATTGAATATCAAACAGCTCATCCAATCAAATGTAAAGTTACAATATAAACTAAAAGAAATTTATCCAGTTTTTGTTTCAGTAAGAAATGTTTTGATATTGTCTTTTGGTTCAAAAATAAGACACTTTTTGAAGAGTGACTGGATATAACTTTTTAGTTGAAACATGAAAAATATTATAAGATAAAGTTTACATTCACTACTGTTGAAACAAGAAGTTTATATGGAAAGAAGTTTTGACACCCTACTTTATTGTGTATTTACTTGCCATGAAATAATACTAATTGCTTACAAATGTTGAAGCATTAGGTAGATCAATGCTTCACTAGAAAAAAAAGTGTCAGGTTGTTGAAGAAGATAATGTAAAAATTGAAATTATGAAATTATTTTAGATATGGTTGTGAAATCAATAGATAAATTAACACCTTGCAAAGTAGCATTTTTTTTATCAGAATTGTTTAACACTGTATTGGTTTTGATCTTATTTAGTGGTAGGAAATAAGTGTGACCTCCCAACAAGAGCAGTAGACATGAAACAGGCAGCAGAAGTAGCAAAAAATTATGGAATTCCCTTTATAGAAACTTCAGCTAAAACAAGAATGGGAGTGGATGATGCATTTTACACCTTGGTACGAGAAATACGTAAAGATGTAAGTGATAACTGAAACACATTTTGTAATGATTCTTTTAATGTTTGTTCAAACATTAATATTTGCAGTGTGTACTTATTAAAGTACTTAAACATTTGGTGTTGCTTTTGAATAGTTTGTCTAAGCTTCTTTTGTTTCTTGTTTGAACTCTGTTTCATGCTTTAGAATGTAGTACGTTTGGAGTTTTACTGGGGAGCATTTATAATAATCCCAAATCTTAGCATCTCACTTTTTTGTGCTTCTCAGTTTTTATAGTTCGTTATACATGTTCCATCTATTAAATTTGCTGTATCTCTTTGGCGATAAGTCTGGAGAAACTTTATATCTGTTTTTTCTCTTGAAATTAAGAGAATGTAGTTGGTATATCAAGAGGAATTTAAAGGTTTATGTAGAGTATGTATGGGCACAGTGTGACCCATTAGTTGGGTTGCTGAACTATTGATGTGTGGATGCATCATTTGGGGGAGAATATTACAACTCCACATTTTAGAGCCATTGGTAAAATCCCGCTATTTTGTTAGACAAAACTAGGCCATGATTTTATTGTGGGTATCCTGAATTTTCCTGGAATGAGAATTGCAAAATTTTTGCTCTAGGCATTTTCTCTTGTCTACTTTATCTACCCTTCCTTCAAGAAGTACAAAGTTTAATATAAATTACTCATTATAACATTGTCATTGCTTGGGCAAAGCATAATTTTTGTAGTCTTATTTGGTTACATAACATCAAATTGAAAATCAGACCCCTCTTACCATGCCCACCTATCACATTTTTTTGAAACAGGCAGTAGTCCTCCCTGACATTCAGTAATTCCAAAGCCAAGGTTTCACTATGTTAAATGAGATAGTATATTACACTTTTTGTTCTGTACAGAGAATTGTCAGTTTCACTTTCAGTTGAAGCTTTATTCCCAGTGGAAACACATCAAGAAGAGTAGCTGAATTTCCAACAGCTTTTGTAGCATAGTTACAAAGCCAGAAAATTGTAACAATTATGGGATGTATTTTGTTTTTTGCTTGTTATTATTCTGTGCTCTTTAGAGCATAATTTAATAAAATAATTATTTTGTGCAGCAATACCATTAGTGTTAAAAAAAACAACAAAAAAACAGGGTTAAGTTGTCATCAACAATTGACAGAAAAAAATCCAGATAAGTACTTATTTTATGTGTATTCCTTACCTATTATAACTTTTTAGGTTAGTTGAGGTTAGAATGGGTAAAATAAATAATAATATAACAAAATTTTCTCAAAGTAAATTAGTGAGAAAATTTTGTGCACTGTAATTTAATAGCATAACATGAGCCACAAACTTGCCAAGTGATTTAAAAATTATTATGATGCAAATAGTAGCAAAACATGGTTCAAAGAGGAATAAAATAATAAAACTTAAGTATAAATAAATGTATACTTTTATGAGTTTAAAGCTATTTAGAATAAATAAATTTAGTTTCATGTTACAATTTGAAGCCATTCTAGTAAAAAAAAGGGTAAATGTATCTTGATTTTATTTTTAGTGATTATGAAGTGTTTGAAGCAATTTAAACTTTTATTAAAATGAAGATTTATGGAATTGTGAAACATTTTAGTTTTCATTTATTAAAAAAAAAAAATCCAGAGAGAACGAAAAGGAAAAGATAAGAAAAAGCACAGAGATAAAATTGGAAAGAAAAGGTGTACTATTCTATAAATGGTAAGAAGATATTCATTTTTTATTCTTTGAAATCTTTAACTGACAAAAATTTACTTAGGTACTTACTTTCAGGTATTTTTCACTGTTGTTAAAAGGTGCATTCATTTTATTAGGATGTAGTAATTGTGGCTTTTGTTAATTAAATTAGCAAGATTAGGAAAAATTTTCAACATTAATTTTTGGTTCATTCTCAGTTTGTGCAAGAATCGAGTACTACTAGTATGTGTTGAATGCATTTAAATTGATGTAGAAGCTTTTATTAAAATAAAATTAATAAAAGTGACTGAAATGTAAAATATTTCCTCAGAGTGCACCTTAACTACTGATATAAAATCTACTTGATTTATCAAAATGGATACCAGATGATTAACAAGAAAATAGAAAGAATGATCTTGACATAAATAAATTAATTTTAAATCAGCTTTTCAGTCTAAAATCGAACAAGGCTACTGTGTAAGAAAGTACGCATTGATTTATTTTTAAAACTAGAAGTAAAAAGTTTTACTTATTCTTGTAAAATGCTGTAAGAAATTATATTAAATACCAGTGGATGGTCTAATAAATCATCTTATTGTTTGTAAGTGATTGAGGGAAGTACTGAGTTATGAATTAAATATATGAACATTATAATAAGAGTTAGGTGTAGAAAATAAGTTTTTGCTTTTTACACCATGAAGTTTTGTATACGCAGTTTTCTGGTTAATTGCTTTATGTGTAAACATAGTTAATGATTTTGTTTTTGTTGTAGATATTTTATTAATATGGTGAGAAACATATTAATGTTATTTATTCCTTTTAATTTTTCAGTATAGATTTCCAAAGCAAGTAATTTTTTTACAACCGTAATCTTCAGCCATCTTTGCAAGAAGTTTGTTGTTTGTGATACTTTACAACTGTGTTTGTGTGCTTAGTAGCAGAAAAAAAAAGTTCAGTTTTCATTTATGAATTTGAAAATCAATATGTTACAAAAAGTGGAAGAAATAATAATCTTCTTTTTTCTTTTCTAATTTTTAGATTAAATTAATTCTTGGCATTATGTGGCTGTGATTTTCAACTTTTATCTTCTTCTTAATGCTTGTTAACTGATGTTATTTCAATTTTTGTCTTTTTTGCTGATATTGACCTTGCCTGGGGCACATCCCAGTTAGTGATTTTAATCAGTTTAGTGGTAACCAGCTACAGTGAACACAACCTATACCAACTTTGGTCTTTCAGAAGTGTCTGCAACAGGAAGTGAAAAATATTAGAAGTAAAAGTGGCAGTTAAGAATTTTTTTTTTCATTTTTACTCAGTTTATTTGGAAGAAGGTACAAAGGAGTTTAGGTAAATCAGTTTGGTTGGAAGCAACAATTATCATGAACTTGTCCAAAAGAGGCAAGATACACTGACCAGTTGTAATTTCTAAGGTTAATCTTGCCATTCCTTGCTCCTGAGATGGTCTAACTGAACATTTAACAATTAATGTTGACTGTTGAAGTGATGGAACTAAAGAAATAATTATTTCAGAGGATGACTCAATATTGATTACTCTTGAACTATGGTGCAGCTTCATTGCAGGAATCTTGTAAAGAATTACAATGTTACATTTTTTTTTAATATTAGTTTATGAGATAGAGAAAGAGTTTCAATAATGAATGTCTTTTTATTTACCTTGTAGTTGAATTCTTTTGACTGTGACTTTAAAAATGGATATAATTTTGTATTTTAGATTAATTTGATATGTCTTTTTTGTGGTTAGACAGATAATTTTGTAGCTTTTGATATTGTGTTTATAACTTTAAAAGTTGGTAAATAAAGCTGATTTAATTGTGTTTGTTACAAAATTTTAGGAGTTTTGTCTTGGTACCTGTTTCATGGTCATATAATCTCATTGTATTATTATCTTATTTATAAAGTTGTATGAAACATTCTTTTTTTTTCTGATAATTCTTAACTAAAATCATGATGAGTAATAGTTACATTTAACCTAATTTTATATTATGTCAAGTTTTCAGTACTGCCTAAATGAAATGGATTAATTACACATATACTAACCTAAGAAACTTTTGTTACAGGTAGAATAATAAAAAAGGGCCCCCTGTAAGCAGTGTTCTGTGTATTTGTAATATGTTGATAATTATAAAAAAAAGCAACAAAACACTTTTGTTAATATTATATAATTACATGTGTAGTACATTCACACCTTTGTAAAACCACAAGTATTTTAAAAACAATTTATTTGTGCTACTTATGTTTTAAAAGTTGATTTATGTGATTAGATGCATGTGAAACTCTTAAAATACTTAAAAGGTGACATGGTGTAAGATTTCTTGTGGTTTAAGAAAGTTTAGCATTTGTATACAATATTAAAAAACCAAAATTACAGGAGTCTTTTTTCAGGTTTCTCTATTTTATTGACAGTTATAAATCAAAGGTTTTGTTATATAATATGTTTTAGATATGAAGTATTGAGAAATAGTTGTGTTAATATTCTTACAACTTGTATTACCATTCATAATTTTTGCCAAAAAAGTGTAAAAGTAATCGTGGTAGTATAATATTTTTAACAATAGTACTGCATTTTATGACACACATTATTTTGAGTTCCTTTTGTGTTGCATGTACTTAAAAGTACAAAAATGGGTACCAACCAGTATTTAACATCATATTTGGTTCTTAATGCTAATGTTTATATCTGAATTTTGAAACCGAAACTTACTGACCTTGTATCACTGCTACTATTAAACTAAACTTTTTACATTTGTTTTTAGTTTTTATTAAAATGCTTCTTGTTTTCTTTCATATAAGGAAAAGGGTAATAACAAACTTTGAATATAGAATCTGTTAACTTGTAAAAATGTTAATGTTAAAAATGTTATTAGTTTGTCATATGTCAAAGCTCATGGAGTAACATCATGGTATAAAACTCAGAAAAATTACTTATACTAGAATGTTTAATATCATAATACATGGTGAATTTTTACAATTGATTATGTTTATTAATGCATCAAAACAAAGATTTTTATAAAATTGGAATACTTCGTAATCCCTTCTGTTTTGTGACTTTTTTAGTTGTAGCACAGTGACTCGTAGAAAGACTTGACTTTTTGTTTGAAGGACAAACTTGTAGCTCCATCATCTCATGACTGATTTGAGACCTAATTACAGTTTACAATCAGTAGGTTAACAAAACCTTTCAATTGATTTATTTGACATGTCCAAGGTCTTGTAGATTAATTTACACTAATCCTGCCAAAAAGAATTTATAGTTGAGGGTAAGTAAGTGGATATTCTGATGAACAATAAAATTTAATCAGGTTTATAAGTGATCCATACTTGATAATGATAGCATGCAAAAATGTAGCTAAAAAAAGAAAAAAATGTATTGTAGATTAATTTACTGTAATTCTGCCAACAAGAATTTCAAGTGCTGTGGCTGTTCAGAATTCCCTTTTGTTCATTTTTGGAAATGAGATTTTAAAAAGGCTGAGTTTTTTTATTTTGCATTTTGGTAACCTGCACTTTTATATTATTGAAACAAAAGCTGTTTCATAATCTGTTGTTATATTTCTGAACTAAATGTACTCAGTAAATAAATGTTATACATCTGGATTTATATGTGATCTATACTATTTCAGTAAACCTACAGTTAAGAATAGGAATGCTTTTCTCCAGTGTTTATGACATAATTCAGACTAAATCTAATACAGTTCAGCACAACTAAAATTTCCAGTGCCATGTAGTGAGCACTGTATTTAATACATAATAAGATGTGAATAAATTTGGGCAAGTGATTAAAAATACAGCAAGAAATATTTGGTCCAAAATAAATTGGGTAAATCACAAAAGGGATTAAAACTTTTAATTAATACAGTGTTCCCCAATGGATCAGTGGTAAATTTATAGACTTCCAGTGTTAAAATTCATGGTTTGTTTCCCTGCAATGGACAATGATCAGGTAGTCCATTATTTAATTTTGCACTTAACAAAACAAACAGAAACGTAATATAGGAGTACAGTGTTGCTCTTTATAAAGTTTGACTTGTTCCTGAACATGTGTTTTAGTTAGGACTACAGTGTGGTCTTATATGATATTGACTTCTCCCGTAATTTGTAATGTAGGAATACAATATGGATCTTTATAAGACTTATTTATTCCAGCACTTGTATTCTAGTTAGGACAATAACAATGACCTTTGTAAAATTGAATTATGTAGAAATTGTAGGTTAATGTATAAATATAGCATGTGTTTTTACAATACTGGCTGACCCCATAACTTGTAATGCAGGAATTCACTGTATATTTATACAAGACTGTTTATCCCCGAACTTGTAGCTTAATTAGGAGCACAGTATGAATATTACAAGACTGGCTGATCTGTTTATTTTTAGCTCAGTTAGGAGTACAGTGTAGATTGTTAAAAGACTGGCTTATCCCTGAACCTGTACCTTAATGTATGAATGCAGTATAAATCTTTGCAGGATTTATTAATTTTTGAACTTAAGTTTGACAAAATTATAATGGTGATTGTATAAGCTTGACCTTCTTTTAAATTTCTGGTACAATTATCTCGTGTGATATAAATCATGAAAACTGACTTTTTCTTATAACTTGTGTTTGTGATTTTTGTTGTTCATTAATGGTTTTATAATACTTACTTATTGTGCAACTTATAGCTCAATATTATAAGTTATAATTAGATATAAACTTTTTTTTATTTTGCTTGAATGTTGTGATGGTGTTTGTATTACATTAAATTTTGAAACTTTAAATATAATATACGTACAAAATAATATGCAACAAGCATGAAGTTTGTAACTCCTGAGCTGTATGCTACTGAGAAAGCATTTAAGATGTGCCGTTAAACTCATATCAGGAAGTTTTTCTCATTTGGGTGAAGCGTGACATTGAACACTCTCCAGCTCTCTTGTTTGTAATGTGCCATCTAGAGAAACTTCAAAATCTTTACTTTCTTCAGATAGTCTACCAAATTCTATTTTTTTATAAAATTTAAGTGTTCTGCACCTTATAAAATTTTAATTCTGTTAGCAGAAGATATAAACATTCATATTTGAACAACTACTATTTGTAGTCTTGTAGACATAGATGTTTTTATTGGAATGCCGTACACTTCTTTTTATATGTGTGATTTGAAGAATTTCTGAACTATTTTTCAGCTATATTCAGAAATAATTTGACTGCTTTGTTGTTCCACTCTCCTGATAAAAGGAAATAATGTTTTTTTACATATAGTGGTGTGGGAAACAATCTGATAGAAGCATTTCCTGGCCTGGCATGGTCAGGTGGTTAGGGTGCTGGACATTGTTTGAATTCCTGTCACACACCAAACATATTTACCCTTTCAGTTTGGGGACATTATAATGTGGCGATAAATCGCACTACTTGTTGGTAAAAGAGTAGCCCAAGAATTGGCAGTAGGTAGGGATGACTAGTTGCCTTTCCCTCTAATCTTACACTGTTAAATTAGGGATGGCTAGTGTAGAGAGCCCTCATGTAGCTTTGTGTAAAATTCAAAACAAACAAACAAACAGAAGCATTTCTAAAAGTCTTTTAGTTGAAAGGGACTTGAAAGAACAGTTTAGAGTAGGTACTGGCGATTTAACCATAATTTGTCATAAAATTGTCATGTAGATACATCAACCCAAAACAGATATTTGGGATGACTACTAATTTAAAGCATGATATTAAAGTAAAAATATGTGCATCTACTAAACTGCAAATAGATGTATGCCCTACTGATATTGTATGTGTCAATAATATGAAATGTGACAAAGCTTCAAGAAAATATATTATAGTTTTAATCAGACTTTTAAACAATTTCTAAGTAGGCAGATTTCACTGTATCCATTAGAATATGAAAACTTATTGAAGTTTTTATACAAAAAAAGTGTTTATAAGATTAATTTTTGTGTATGTTGCAGCCAACTTTGTAATGTTAATGCATTTAGCGCACAAGTTTGTATGAACTCTGATAGAAATTTTTGCACTTCTTTGCCATTATATATTTCTTCACTTTATTAAGAAAGCTTGCATATGAATAGTATGTACTCTGAGGTTTGTAAAAATATGAAAGCATTTGATGATATATGTATACAAAATGATTTAGTAACCTACCTAAAACTTTGTCATGAATATTCTTAAACTATTATTTCTAATGTTTTTGTTTTTTACACAAAAAAGTTAGTTGCTTATATGGCATGAAATGATCCAATGTTTTAAAATTGTATGTTAAATATGACTCCATGGTGTAAGTATTTTATTAAAATTTGTTTAAAGTTTGACAGATTTTTCTGAACTGTACTTGTTACAAGATCTGGCATTTTCTACAAGTGATGGATTTGTAAAATGCATGTTTTTCATTAGATATGATATTGCAACTGGTTTTACATAGAATGTTTATATTTGCTCTTTGTCAGTTTTATGATGTTATAAAACCATTTTACACAGTTTAAAGTCACAAATAGTGTAAATCACAAAATATATTAAATTAAAAGCATAAAAAAATAAAATTCAAGATTGAACGTCTGTATGTGTTAAACAGCCTAGCTCTTGAGGGATATAAAATTTTGAATATTGTTATTGATATTTTTATTTATAGATTACCTATAGTAAGCTGAACTACTGGATGTATTTATAAAAAAAATAGTACTTGCTGTGTTTAAACCTTTATATTTTTTATTTTTAATAGCCATATTTCTCTTGATATGGTGAACTTTTATGTTTTTAAGTTTTAAAATCAAAGTAAAAATTTTTGTTATATTGTAAGAAACTTTACTCAGTGTTTCATCACTAAAAATTTGCATTTGAATTTTCACTTGCTTGAAGTAATATATTTATCAGAACTTTTCTTGGATTAAATATTTCAAGAATGTTGAGTGACAACATAAAGTTAAAAATGCATATCAGAAAATGGCCTGGTGGTCAAGGTGCTTGACTCAAAATTGTGTGTTACAGGGTTAAAACCTGTTGCCAAATGTGCTTGTCCCTTCAATCATGAGGGTATAATAATGTCACAGTTCATCTGTTTTACTGTTAGTTGGCAAAAAGTAGCCAAAGAGTTGGTAGTGTTTACTGTCAGCCTTTCTTGTGGTTGGGTGTTCAGAATTAGGGGTAGTAGAAAATAGCCTTAGCAGCTTTTTTCCATTGACAACAAAATTATAATATATCTTTTTAGGATGAATATGAGATAATCAAAGTAATAAAAATAACTTCTACTGATTTTGTAAATAATAAATGCAATTGGATTAAATTTGGGAAGCATCCCAGGAGCATAATTAAGAAAAAAATAGAAATATTAGTCAACAGATTTCTTAATTGACAAAAACAAAATGTTTGAAATTTTAATCTATCTCATCAATGGAAGTTGACAAGCAGTTCAAAAATGCAGTCTTTTTTAATAATTAAATACACTTAATGCTTTTCACAAGTTTAGTAATACTGAGGAAATGTCTTAATTTACATAGTATTGTCAAGAATAAATGTGTCTGTAGCAAGTATTTTACAGGTGTGTTTGGAATCTTTACTTTTTCTTTTAAGTTCTATAATACTAATATTAAAGAGCCAGTATTATATTCTGAAATAATTTGCATTTTTTTTTTGGTCTTGTATCATTTCAAACCTAGCACAAAAGAGTAGCGTTTTATTTTTTTATTTGTTGAGCATCCAGTGCTCAAGTACATTATTTTCAATTTACCTCATTGTTCAGTTTTTCTGTTATGTCCCTGTCCCTTCTATTTTAACATATTGTAAGTCTTCCTAATTATTATGAGTGGTGTATTGATATTTTTTTTTATGTAATTTGTGCATCATGTTTTGTGCTTCATACACTTAAGAGTGTTCATGCAATGTGATGATGGAGTCTGAAAATCAGTATTTGTTAGTGTTTTCAAGTCACTTATAGAGTACAGATGTTACACTATTATTAATTTCTATACCAAGACAAGATAAATCCCTTAAGGTACTCTCTTAGCAGTGAAAAATTTAGAAAATTAAAGAGAATCTTCTGGGCTTGGTTTATTATCTGATATGTATTTTTTGTAACAAATTACTGAGAGATTTAACATTAGTGTAGGAGAGTATTAGTTTATTTTTTTTCAATTGAATATTTTAAGAATATTTCAGCTAATTAACAGAAAGGTGAAACTCTTATCATTCAATTTTATTGTTGTAAGACAATCTCTTGTATTTTTAATGGATTTGTTATTACATAATTTTTCAACTTCAAGTAACTTAAGAATATTGATATTTTTATTGAAATTCAGTAAAATAAAAATGGAAATTTAAAAATGAGCTTATTTTGATCATGTGTGTCACAACACCAGCATTATTTACTAATTTATGACACAGCAAAGTTGCCACATTTGTCTTGATGGAGGAATATCTTTTTGCCAGGATTTTGTAACTGTTAGGTTTCAGCCAAGATTGAGAGTAAACTACTGCTTTCAGTTACAGTCAGTGCAAGCTGTAATATGAATGATTAATGAACATTTCATATGAAGATCACTATAAATAATATTTAGAGTAAATGTATTTTAAAATCTTCCTGAGATATAAGCTTACAGTTAGTGAGAACAGATCAGCATGCACATTTTAATCACTGTAACTTTATAATAAGCTCAGGGGATGATTGTTACTTTTAGTCACTGTAAACTCATGGACAACTCTGGAAATAAATAATCACTTTAATTTTAGTCACTGTGAACTCATGGACAACTCTGGAAATAAATAATCACTTTAATTTTAGTCACTGTAAAGTCATACATTACTTTGGAAATTATTTACCATTTAATTCCAGTCACAAAATTCAAGTCAACTTTGACAATGAATCATCACTTAGGTCACTGCAAATTCATTGGAAATTGGAATTGAATTATCACTTTAATATTGGTAAATTGAAATTTGTAGTTAACTATGGTTGTGTATCAGCACAGATTTTAGTAATTTTTAAATTTATTGTTATCTTTGAGAATTCATTACATATGTTATAATAGCTAAGATTATAATGAATGCTAAAAATTAAATGTAACTTTCACCAGTTAGTGTAATTTTTCAATCAACTGTGATGATTTGTCATTCAGTATCAAAGCCATTACTCATCAGAATATGCCTTCAGAACAGGTCAGTGTTGTGCAAATGTAATATCAAGTAGATAATGGTAAAAAACAGTGAATCAGTTACATGTGCTTTTCAAACATAACTGAAAACAAACAATGATGCAGAAGTAATGTTAGAACTTGTGTTTGTAAATTTTGTAATAAAAGGGGAAAGACCTAACAATGTGTGTGCATGTGTTTCATTTGTAAGGTATAATTAAATTGCAGCTTGTATAAAAAAAATGTTCCAAAGAGATTGTCTTCTAATGTTATGTTCTTATGTAATGTAGAACAATTGCATTTTTATTTACTTTTTAGCAGTGATAATGTCATACCTTTTGATTAAACATTAAAGTAATTTTTAAAGTTAAACAAAAATCCTTTCTTTGTCAAATTCACTGTACCTCAATAAACTGGTTAGACAATGCATTACTAAAGTTTTTGTATTATTTATACTTGTCTTTAATTTTTGAAAGGTGAATTGGTGCTTGAAAAATTAATATTGGTTACGTGGATGTACATTTTGTACTGTGATCACTTATTCAGAAATAGAAGTATAGTTTTCTACCTAGTACACATTTATATATTTAAATGATAGTCACCAACTTACTGTAGCCTTCATCTTGTATGTTATGGCCAATCAAGTTGAGGTAGATTTTCGAGAAACAGAAATTATATTTAGCTTGTTGCATCAATGAACTTGTTAATTTCTTAGTTTGAACCATTTTACATTATTTAGTAATTCAAAAAGCATGGTTATATTTCATTCATGACAAACAGTCTTAAACCATTACAATACTTAGTAAATCAGTGCAATATTAAAATAATGGAACTGGAAAACTTGAATGTTTCCAGAGCAATGTCATAAAAATGTTTTGAAAACAAAAATGTTGGGCAGTTTTAGTACTTAAATATGTGGTTGGTCTCTGCTCAGATATTTTAAATCTGTGGCATGGCCATAGCTTATGTGTCACATTTAAAAATAGTGTTTGTTTTCAGCTGAATAGATTTATAAAGCAAAAAGTGTCTGTGTTCAAGAGCTACATGCAAACTTTCCAAACTTGTTCTCCACAACTAGTAATATAGCAACATTAGATACATTTATTTAGGTAGAAGTTATGTTTCCTGAGTAATACTATGGAAGGTATGCTTTTACTAAAATATATTTTTTCAGTTAATATTTGATAAATTCATAATCAACTTTTCATGAAATGTTAGTGTTTTTCTTTCACAATAATTATATTTTTAGTAGTATTCTGTTCATTTAAAAAAATGTAAAGATGATGAATACATACTTCACTTATGGAAAACATTGTTTCAATCTTGTATCCTTTTTTTATGATATTAATAGCAGCAGTAAAATGCATCTTGGAATTGTAATTTTCCAACCTGAACAACACCTTTAACCAAATGTGTTTGTGGGTCACATATAACCATTTCTAATTTTGAACTGACCAGAGGTAGGACAATTAGCTAGGAGCATTCATTGTTTGTACAGCTTCTCTTAATCAAATAGAAGATATCATATTTATAATGCATCCATAGCTTTAAGTGTAAAGCATATTCACTGCCATAGGCAGCTTGAATTCTGAACTTTCCCCTACCTACTGTTTAGCAGAATAATTTGAATTTACTTATTCTGGCTGAATTACTAAGAATTAAAGATACTGGACACAATGTAAAACATGGTTAACGCAACGTATTTATTTCACAAACATAATTAAAATGAGTATATTTACTAAGGATGGCACCTTTATAAAGGAGCTTCCAGAGACCTATGTAAAGAAGAAAATGTGTTGCAGATAGAAAATATAAGATTATATAGATGTATACAATGTTACTATTCTCAGTGTATTTGCTACCAATACCACTGTTGGTCATTCTCAATGAAGAGTAAGGAAGAGTGCAACCTCAAGGTATCATCTGACTCACTAGTGGAAAAGTTCAGACTACTTTTATGTAGTGTTCAACTTCATGTCTTTTTTATGACAAGGCACACATGATAGCATAGGTAAATGACCCAGAGCAAAGGTTACTTAGGACAAAAGGAACTAGACCACTTTGTTAAACAAATTTCGACATTAAACCATGTACTTGTGGGCATGTACATTTTGGAAAACAAATTTATGTAAATATTTACTGAGTTAAATAAATGGGGTAGAAAACATCTAGTATGCCTACATGTTACACACTTGTAAAACACAGTTACGTGAACTGCAACATAATTAGTATTCTCAATATATTTATTGGCGTTAAGGATAACCCAACCTATATTTAATGATTCATATTTGTGATTACTGTAATTAAACTTGGAAAATAACTTATGAAAGTATAGTGATTAATATAAAAGTTAAGTAACACAATTCATGAAAATAATCACAAAATAATGTTTAAAACCTTCACCTAAGAAAACTTCCCTATTAAGAAATAAATCTTAACACTTACAGGAATGATATTCACATATATACAGAACATTTTCAATTTAAGTCTATTGTAATTTCTAATAAAAGAATTTCAAACTTTTTATACAAAATGATTGTCAGTTATTTCTTTCTATTTCAAAATATATGCAATATGCTGGCAAGAGAAACAAATGTAGTATAGTGGAGTACCTCATTTACAGAGTAACTAAGCTATAATATTGCACAAGTAACGGTGTGGTAAATATACTGATAGAAGTGTAAAAACTACTTTTGCTGGAAAGGAATAAATAGTCAGATGAGGCAAGTGCTTGAAATGAATTATCAAGTTCAACGTACTTGGTTTGAGTCTTCACGTGGTGTCTCTTATACATTGCATCATGTAGACCTGAAGCAACAAACACAATTATGTTTGGGATAGAAGTGTTTGAGAAACTGTATGACAAACAATATGCAAGCATAATTCTCAACACATGTTCCAGCACTGCAGTGACAGAACCACGCCAAAGCAAATGGATTAGAATTTTCAAAATACTTTATTCATAGGGTATACTTCTAACTGAATACGTGTTAATTTAATATTTTTCTGTGTAGCAAGTTATTTTTTGTTGACACCCAAATACACATTACAGCTCCACAAACATGTTTATTAACAAACAAGTATTATGAACTGTGTACTATTTGCAAGATGAATGGAAGGCTTTGTTAAAGATGCATAGATAGTGATGTAGTAAATCCTCATTAGTTAAAATGTTTACTATAGCTTGAACCAATTGGATAAAAATATCAGAATATTGGATTGTATAACTGGCTACAGTAAGCCTACAGATAACACTGTGTTCACTAACTAAATTCTATGGTGCACCCTATCTTATGGTTATACTTATTTTTATATTGGTCACGTCATATTAGTAATAAACGATTTATAAGTATTAGTGGGGTTAATAGTGATATGGAAACTATTTTTTAACAAATACCCCAAAGATGATGAGTTTACATTATCAAAATGTTTCAATATATTATGTAACTTACAATGATCTAAAGGAATAACTTAGACTGCACTGGTGTTAAAAAATGCTTTCAAAGTAAGAAAAAATGAACTAAATGTTAGCAAAAGTGGAAGATAACTGTTGTCTAGGGTTCTAAATACCATATCATATAATTATAAAATCAACCAAAAAGTTTTTCACATCATCTGAAAATATTCTGCAATATTTCTTATTCTAAAAAAGTACACATGATTACAGCTTTGCTTTACTTGTTGGCACTTTGCTCATCTTGCATTACTTTTTCCATTAGTGTATAAGTGCATATTTTCCTTTGGGTATTAAAATTCTCTCTTGTTCTCTGAATAGAAAATCCAATAAATGTTGTGCATGCTCATTGGAAATCCCATAATAATGATATAACTCCACTTAATGTCACAAATTAATCAGTTTTAGTTAATAACACACAATCATAAAAAATCGATTTTTTTTTTCTGCACACATTTTTGCAATCATGTTTTTGAGGCATTATTTATATAATCTTGTTTAACATTCCTACGGAAAGTGGGGCCTAATAGGCCCCAGAGCAACTTGAAAGGTTATTAATATTAGGCTAATAATTTTGTATTTAAATTAAATTGCCATTTAAATCCATTAGTGAATGGGTTAACGAGATTCCCACTGTCCCTATCTACTATCTAGCGAAACCACAGCCAGGGGAACGGGCTTGGAGAAATCAGGACTAGAAACGTCTTTTCGTAGGAGTGTTAACATTCACCTCACAAATATGTTCCAGTAGGGAGAAAAAAAAATTACAAGGTTAAAAAATTATACATCAAAATGTATTTCCAAGTTTGAAAAATCCTGTTCTTAATGGTTTTACTTTTTTCTATCAAGAAGTAATTAATGTTATTTTCCACAAAAAATATAAACCTTGCAAGATTTTCGTTTTGACCTCATGGTGTAATCTTTATTTGATAAAGCATGCCAAAAAATGGCTTCTACATTGTTTATACAAACATTTGCAAGTCTAATTAATCTCTTGAATTTTGCCCCCTTCCTTTCTTGTAATTAAACAGAACTATATACTGTAGAAATATGGTTTCATATTATTTTTTTAAATCAACTATCTCTCCACTATTCTTGGAACCAGGTATAAGAAATTTACAAGTAAGAATAAGAAGTAGTTGAATTTCAATTGGTCCCTAGGTTTAATATAAGTAAATTTTCACTTGAATCAAATAGCCCTTACAGAATTGGCAGTGCAGAGTTATCTCCACATGCAGTATTTTTAAATGCCTAAAAAGATAATGCATTTCATATTGAACACAAAGTACTGAAGTCTGTATGATTACTCATTACAAAAGGCTTAAATAATGAAGCTAAATCCACACACATATCAAAATGAAAAGGTAAAAAAAACTACTAAAGTTTCATTAAATTATACGACTTTTTAATAAAAATTAAAGATGATTAATATCTTAAGTAATTTTTCCAATAGTTGTCAGCCCAGAGCTGATGAAACATTAAGAATAATAAAATGCAATCTTTCTAATTCTAATCAGTTACTATGCCTAGAGGTGTTTAGGCACCAATCTTGTGCTTCAAGAGCTGGTAATTTGAGCTCGTTTCTAGTTTTTTTTTTAAATATGACCTTGTTAAACTGTCAAGGAACCCTACAATATAAACTGAGCAAGGATAATAATGAAATCTAGCTAATAAACAAACACACTGTTAAAACTGTTGATAATGTCAAATAAAAGAACAAAAGTATTTTTACTTGTGTGCTTCACTGAATAAAAATAGAGCTAAATCAGAAAAATAGTTAGAAAATCAGACTTTTTATAACATCAAAGAGAGGACCAGCCTTAGGGTTAAGCACCTGCATAGGGCCACATGCCACATCCAGAACTGCTGTGAGATCATGCCTGTCACTAACAACAACGAAAACAAAATGTTAAATCTGACAATATTATGAACACATGTTTAATAATGTTCCTCAGAAAAACAGAGGCACAGGAACTGTGTTGAGAACAAGTTGATTTAAAATGTCTTTGGTTCATAACTCAGCTCTTAACTTTTCTTTTTCTCCCAGAATTCACTAAATGTTGTGAACTTGATTACATAAGACTTGAAACAGTCTCATGGATTTTAGTGAAAGCCACGAGATGAAGCTTATTTACTACACACATCATCATATTGGCAATTTACAAGTAAGAGTCTGGATAAAAAAGAAGGAAAGAAAAAAATACAAGAAAAGTAGCAACAAGGAGCTCTGCTGTGGTATTTCCATATAATGTTGCCAACTAAAAATCTTTTTCAGGAAGTAAATGAATAAAGGTTTTCATAATAGCCTAAAGACTTACAGTGACAACCAGTCTTTTGATTAGAATTATGAAGCAAAGAGGATTATATAACAGGACAATTAGCATGTAGAAAACAAGGTCTTTAAGAAGTGCCTTTGACAGACGACACCAATCCAGCAATAGGACCACAATCACCATACAGATGAAGATTGGTAGAAAAAAAGTCCTGAACATTACAAAAATTACGAATATCCACAGGATAGAAGTTGGCAACATTTTCCCAAAAATACACAAAGAGAAAGCTCTGTAATGGTGAGCTGTTGATTCACTGATGGCCTGTGTATTCTATAAGTAGTAACCATATATTCTGTTTTTGATGCAAGTACAAACAGTATCCTTTAGAATGTGATGGTTTTTCTGATTGGAAACATTTTTCCTCACCTTAATGAGCACAACCTTTCAATATCATCACAAAGAATGCATTCAAAAATGGGATGACTCCAGAAACAACTTTCAACAATCAATATTACTGACAAAAGAGCAGAAAAATTAACAGTGAAAAGATGGAATTATGTCTTCTAATGCCTTCTTGTAATTACTGAATTTCTCTCACAGAATAACATGAATTTTTGCAGATCTGTTGGCAAGATATACAAGTTATATAATGAAATTTTTATTGTCAGATTAAAATGTTGGCTAGACACATTCAACACTGTAATGAAAGAGCATGTCAGAATGATAATTAGCAATGAGATTCATGAACCATACACTGAAAAAAAAAAAGCATGGAAAATAAATTGTAATGTACAAAAGCTAACTGGAATAAGGAAGGTAAATATCACTCAGTCATAATGGATTGCATATCAGATCAGTCTCCAGGACCAATTGCCACCAACAGTTTTGTTAAAGTGGCAGAGTCACAAGAAGTACCAACTGAAGTTTAAGAATGTTTCATAATATTCACTGGCATAGAAGTTAATATGGATGAGTATTTAGCTTTTGTTTTACAGACAAAACATTTGGTCTTTGCACTCAAAATTGGTAAAATACAAGGTCAAAGATATAAAAATGGGCTAAACATAAAGGGACACAAGTCAGATGTGTAAGCCCAAATTAAAAAACATTAACCAAAAGGTACTTTTTTATCCTCTGCCCATGTTACAGTTTTGAATGATAGTGTCTTACATATGAGCTGAAATTTTTTTGGAATTTTAAAACTTTTATTGCATAATGTAAACATTGTTTTGCCTATAGTTTATTTTCAAATAATGTTTATTGCACAATGTTGCCCTATTTATATTTTATCATTTATTGCACACTTTTCTTGTCCTCTTCTCAGTAATGCAGTATACTAAAGAACATTCACAATATTCTTCACTGAAAGCAAAGTTGTCATAAACTTAAGACTACTCAGACTTAATAGAAAACTTTACTGCTGTTAAAGCTAGAAAAATGCCTCCATAACTTACGTTGTCAGGTAATTAACGACACATAATGAAATAAGGATTTAATAATGGCTGCAGGTTAAATTGTAAATATCAAAACTATGTACTGGATTTCAGTTTTAAAAATGGCATTGCTTTTTTTCTCTCTGTAGACTGCACATAACTTCTTTAAATTAAATGACCAAATTATTCATAAGTAAATAACACTGCCATCTAGCAGTTTGTCCATGCACTATTCTAGTTCATTTATTTGTTGTTGTTTTTCTTCATATTTTCTTAATACTTTATTTTATCATTTGATAATGTTGCTTACCTTCCTAACCTTCAAAATTAACAGCTATTTCATATGAAAAAAACTATAGAAACTCAATTTTTTTAAAATCCTTTAAACTAGGCTTGATGTATTATTTTGTTGCAGTACCTGTCATATTATAATAACATACAAGATTGTATAATACAATAAAATAAAGAAACAGTTACTTTTGTAGCACTCATTTAATGTTCTGACCAATATTTGACCATCACCACCTAGGACCCCACACAGACTAAGGCCAGCCTTCATCAGAAATGCATTTAAAAAGGTAGTAGTTGTATAAATAAATTCCAGAAAACAAAAGTTTCACCAAACCTGAATTTTTAAATCATACAATACCACTTTCAGGATAATACTGTATATTCCAGCCTAAACTGAAACAAGATTAATGGGTTTATGCAAATCACTAAACAACTTGGGAATGACAGCCTACTAAAAGAAAGGAAGTACAAAACATATTTTTATGCTAGTTGTTCTAGTGAGCAATCTAATAAAGGGTCTAACTACTGACAAAAACTACTAGTTAATGCCAAAACAAACCTTTTAAGAGAGTCGAGGTTCTCATTTTTCAGTGAAACTAATGGTGCAATGGAAAATATTTTGTATTTACTTATGGATGATTCATATGTCATGGTTTTCTAATATTCTTCTGATGATTGAGAAGTGTTACAGAGCTGACAAGCATTTTTTGTAATCACTTGTCTGAAATGATAGGCATGAAAACCAGCACCCTGAATAACTATCCCTTCATAGTATTTTTTCTTTACCCAATCATAATCACAAAATAAGTACATTTTCTCACAATAACAATTTAAACTAACGTAAAGAACTACCTTCCTCATCTTTGTTACCAAAATACAGTAGTTTGATAAAATGTACACAAACATAAGTACATAATGTATTAGTTACTGTGGAATCAATCATATTTCCAAGAGTTTTTTTCTTCTATGTTGACCCCATTACTGTTGTTTTCATGTCTTTTGTGAAGACCATTTGTCTGAATGCCACCATTTTGATGGATGCCATTTGCCTTGACTGAGCCATTAATACCACCATTTGTTACATGTTTGGTTCCGTGAAGAACAGGACCATCCTTCTTCTTTGATTTTCCATAAGCATTCTTGTAGAAATCCCAGAAAAGGAACCAGAAGAGAACAGCATGGAAGCCAATCCACCACATGAAACCCTTTGGATAGTCACATTCACGAAACAAAAGTTGAAAAGAGTGCACAAAAATCATGATGAACTGTACCTAAATTAATAAAAATATATATTGTTAGACAACTAAACGAATTAAGGAAGGATACTGTTTATCAAACATTTTGATGATGCAAAAAATTCTATTTATATTCAAACTCTTTGATTCATATGTTGGAACAAATGTATATTGGTATTAAAGGTCAAGTGTAAAGGATAAACCAGTGTGTTATTTTTATACAACATTATTTTAAAGACGAACAGTAATAAATGCAGCAAAATAATTAATGTACACTTCTGTGACAATTGTATTAAATATGAACAAAAATCTACAAAATATTACTCTTAATAAATTGAGAGATATTAATCAAATTTCTCACATCTAGAGATCAGATAAACTTACCATTTGAATTGCAGTCATATACTTCTTCCACCACAAATACTTGTACATGTGAGGGCCAATAGCAGCTACACCATAGTATATGTACATAAGGATGTGCACAAAACTGTTGACAAAGGCAAAAAATGTGCTATGACCACCTAGATGAGGGAAAGTTATATATTTTAATCAATCAATTATTTATCAGTTGACTGCAAAAAACAAATTGTTTCACATTAATAATTTATAATCATGTGTCCACAAAAGACCTTATCTCAATGATTTATCTAATTGTTTTTAAAACTTTAAAAGAGGTCCTGTGTCACAGTAATAATCTATGATCACACACACATAAAATACTGTAGCATAGATCTACATAATGTGCTTCCTTTCATATACTATATACTGACTTTCTCCCTTGTAGATGTAAGACTATTCTGTAATGTATAATACCATAATTCCTACATCTACCTAACAACTTGTTTCTTATTGTACGTTGTATATAGACTTTCTATGTTACACAGATAAAAAAATTCTCCATAATGTAGAATACTGTACCCCACAAATCTATCTAACATGAGTTTTCTAATATATAATGCACAATGAGTTTCAACCTTACTCAAACATAAAACTATTCAGTGATGTAGAATACTCTAACTCAAATCACTTAAGTTTCCCAATGTACATTTGACATATACTTTCATAGATGTCAAACAGTTCTGTAATGAAATAACTGTCTAGTTAAGCATTAATCAAAGTTCTATGATTTTGTGTTTTAAGTCAGCTTAAAGTCAAAGATGTAATAAGGTAGAGAGTGATCTAATTACCACTCATCATAGGATTTTATTTTAATTCTGAACTGTTTATGTAACAAACTTTACCAATCCTTGTAGCCATAGATCAAATACTTTAGCAAAGATGTAAAGAAACTGGAGAAAAAAAGATAAAATGAGTAAAAAACATTAATCATCCTTCATTTAGCTGTGAAGAGGTTCCTAAAGTGCCTTTCATCTATACTTCAATAACTTTAAATTACTCTTTTTACCAATGTAAATAAATGTGTGCTTAAGTGAAATAAGCCTCAGTTAGATCTCCTAACACTTCTTATCATAGGTTAAAACAAAAACAGAACATTTCTTTATTTGGAAATGTCTGCATAAACAAAGTCATACAGACTATCAACTGTGGTAACGACTTTATTTTTAAACAATTGCAGCCAGAGACACACAAACCAGTAGTCATACTGCTAATTTATGATCCATAAAAATATCTAAAGACAAAATTTCAGAATACTTCAAGAAACAATTACAAAGACTTTAGTACAAATATTATTAACTTGAACAATGTCTTTTATTCATTAAGTCCTCTCAATTAGAGGAATTACTTCAAACAGTTATAAACACATATGCTAATTTTCATAATTTTGTTTATTACCATCAAGTTATCATGAGAACTAAGCAATTCATATCTAATATAATAAAATTCCACAAGGCACTGTTTTACGTAAAACATCAGTTAACACCAGAATTTGATGTCTAAACTTTGTGAAACACAAACAGGCTATGTTATTCTAAAATTACACAGTTAATATAAAGATATAAAAACAATTTACATAATAGAATTTGATGCAATTAATTATTACAAAATCTTTCAAACAAAGCCAACAATTAGCTGGTATTTTTCGGAGCTGAAAATGTGCTTCTGACAGATACTTACCTCTCACATAAATTAGCTATCTTCTGCACATGTTTCAATGGGATTTGTTTGGCACTTGAGGCAGCCTCCACTTAATTTAACATGATTTTATGTGAATTATATCATTGCATGATGACATTATCATGTGACAAAAGCCCTCCATCAACAAGAGGGTGACACATCTCTATGTGCACTATTTCCCCTGTGCATTTTATATGTTAATCTTCAACTAAGAAAATGTGCGTCAGAAGTGGGAATGATGGGGAGGTATCTATCAGAAATGCATTTTCAGGTAAAGAAAATGTTGACTTCCATGATGATTATTTGCCTCTTCATACAGATTAGTGAGAATCTCATGCTGATATGGTGGAAGAACCAATGAAAAATTTACCCAAACAACTATCCTTCAAAAAGTGTGTGAATTATGACCACGAGGTATGACAACTAATGTCACAGGCTTCATAGAGCACATCCATGGGAAATTATACTTCTTTTTATACAAGGGAGAAGTGAAATGTGTTTAGCAGGAATGGGCAGAATTAGTAAATGGCTAAGTGTTGGTGCAAAAGTCATATGACAGCCAATAGATGTAATGTGTGGGTCTCTTTCAGACCATACCTCATATGCTCACCTCAGCTCTTTCATCAGACTTGATGGCTTAGAACCAGCTGTGAAAGAAGAGAATTTGTGATGAGTATCTATGTTCACTTGAACTCTACCATTAGATTTTATAGGACCAATACGAATTGTAGGATGAGGGCACTTTATTGTATATACTATGGACACTAAGATCCTCAGCTCAAATGTCAGTCTATGAGCCCAGTAACAGCAGTGGGAGAAGGGTACATGAAAGATACATCATAGTTGTGTATGCAGCACTCATCTTAACTCTTTCATCAGACTTTACAGGACTTACACCAGCTATGGAGGAGAGCACACTTGTTATGTAGTGAACACTGATATTGAGTGTAGTCATCTTGACTCTGCTGAATAGTAAGTGGCTACAGAAGGACATATGAAATACAAATTTATTTATTGGTTTTGCACACTCAATTGAACAGGTTTTCAATGCCAAGGAAAAGAATGAAGATTAATGATACAAATGCACAGAGGGAATTAGTGAGCATGGAAGTGTGTTGCTCTCCTATTGGTGAAGGGCCTTTACTGTTTGATAACATACTCATCCAAGAGCACAATTCATGAGACAACCCTCACCTAGTGATATGTGGTATGCAACTCTTTTTGGTAAGCACACTGTAGAAGATAGCCAATATGTGCATGAGGTGAGTTATCCTCTCAGAATAACCTATAATTTACAAATTAAAATCAAAACATTAACACAATTAAAAACATAACAGAACTTGTTTTTGCACTTAAAAATTTTCATAATTAATTTTCCTCAAATTAAAAAAATAATTAATTTGTACTGTGAGTCGAGGTATTTTTTCAAATTCATTGCATCTTTTGCAATGCTAACTCTTATCAGAATTATAATATTTAGAACATTTTTAGTATAAATATGCTGTACATTAAGTTCAGCAAGTTTCTTTGTTTCTTGCATACAGTTTAATAAAATTTAATAGATAACTATATCATAACTTAGTAATTACTGTATTATTAACAACAGATTATCCCATTACATTTAGCAGTACATTATACCCTGATATATTCTTTTAAATATTGTCTTGTATTTACAATATGCCTGTTATTTGTAACTGGCTGCTAAACATATAACAGATTATATCCATGGTGAACTCTTTAATAATTACAAGCTAATTTACATAATATTGAAAACTTTTTTTACTATTTGCTGTATTTCCACAAATGGATATACCAATGTGTCAATTACATAGCTTACCTGGAGTAAATTTAACACCCCACCACACACTCATTGGCATGACCCCATGATGTATAACATGTAAAGTTGATACATGACTGAATTTTTTCCGGAATACAAAGAAAATCTGGCAAGTGGTAAAAAGAATTATTATTATTCACCTAGCAGCTTAGAAATAAATTATACAATTTTACAAATCTGCTAAAAAATTTAGTTGTGTTTTTTTTAAATAAAAGGAAAATGTTTATCGCTATCCACTATTCATGTGCAAAATGTTTTAGGATATAAAATGAAAAATAAATACAAAATAAACAAATAGTTTTTCATAATTATTGTTCTTAAACATTGCTGCAATATTATGTAACTTTATAAATATTTTTACAATTCATGTAAATATTATAATTACACATTATTTGTTTAAATGTTGATTAATATCGGTAAGAAATTTCTAAGGCTTCAGTTACCTTTATTTAACTTTTAATCCATTATTTCTTTATCATGTACATTAAAAAAATATTCATGCAAATTTCAGTTGCAAGTATTTTATTACCTAAATTGCAAAATCACTATTTTAATTGATTTACAAACAGAAAAGTTTTATTTGTAAAAAAGTAATAGCTAGTTTCAAATGTCAAATAAATATTTTTTTTTCACTTCATTATACATTTTTCTAAGTGTAGAATATAAACTAATGTCCATAATATAAAACTAATAAATTTCCAATGATTTTAGAATTATTTGAATTTATGCCACTTACAGTATCAGTGAATTCTACAAACTTTGATATATAATACCACCAGGCCAGGTTAGCCATCTAAATAAACAAAAGATGACATATTCAATACATCAATAAACTGAATATCGGTAAACCCCCAAAATATAATTTCAGTAATAGTTGTACAGGAAAAAGAAAACAAACTTTTTCTACAAAAGGCAAGTCTATACTTTTGGTGTTTTGACACACCCTCTGGACAATTAAAATATTTTAAAGCATTTTCTCTAACTTTTATCTTGTTTGATAAACTTATCATTCTGGAAGTAAAAGTTAGCGAATGATAGGCTTACAGTCACAGTAACACAAGACAGAGCTAGGCAATTGGTGAAATTTGCTAACAACTTAATCTTTGAGCTCATTAACCTTTTGTGATGGGCTTAGTATAATATACATAAGTTCTAATACATCTTTACATGTATTAAGTATTTACATTACAACTTTTTGATACAATATGTGAACCTTCACAAAATTCGCAGACTTTTAGTAAAAATTACAAGATTTGTACACAAAAATAAAATCAATTTTTATGAAATATTTTTACTAAAGATTTGTTTATTGAAAATAATGAGTACGTTTGGTTACTAGTCTGAGTACAAAGTGATTTCATGTTATGATTAAAAAACTATTCTTTTGCCCAAAAATATCAAATATTATTTGTGTAATCTCAAACTTCTTAAATATATTATATATATTAGTTTTTATGTTATGTTCTATACAATCTGCAGGGTATGTGAATTGACTAACCTCATAACCATCATAAAAAATTAGGAAATAAATAAAAATTATGTTTGTTTTCGTGCTAGAAGGACTACATATTATAACATGAAAATACAAATGTTTTGTCAAAGTAGTTTAAGTCTCATAATGTTACATATTTATCACTTATTAACCTTACAGTCTAACTAACAGTACATAACTAGCACTGATGCAGTGCACATACACTCGTGTTACTGTATCCAATTATATAAAACTGACCCAGTCTTGGCTGTGTTTTGGTGGACTAGTATTTTGTATTATACAGTAATATTTAAATTGCTATACATATGTATACAGATTATTACTATTTAGAAATAAGTTATGAAACTTATTTTTCTTAAAATATAGAACAATAGAGAAGTAAAACAAACAATTATTTCTTCTAGCTACAACTTTTGAACTCCGTTGCTGCTGTACATAGGTTGTTTAAAATTTAGCAAAATATCAAACAAAATTTTTTTAGGTTTTATATAAACAATTAAAAAACAAAAAAAATCATAAATAACTATACTGATACCACAAAAATTCCACTATAATTTAAGCTAGTAACTATGCTACATTTAGGTCTAAAAAAGTATGAAACTTGGAGCACACTAAAGACAATCCACCTCTTCAAAATCTCAGTTTGAAAGAACATGATAGCCTTTTCACAGATTAAAATGGCTGAGAAAACCACTAGGGGACATTGTGAACTGTCGATTGGTTATTTACATGTCATAGAGGGACCATTTCCAAACATGGAAAGAGGTTAATAGGGCCACTGTGTTTGAGTCACTACACAAGCCATATCTCAACAAATTAAAAATATATGAGGTTTGTTCTTATTTTATATTCTAGCTTGCCAGTATTGATAATTTGAGTTCCTAATTTAAGCAAAACTATAGACTTAGTATTTTGACATCACTTTTATATAACATTAAAGTTTGAATTATAATCTACAATTTTATTTCAAACTTTAACATAAATTCATAAAATAGTACTTCACAAAACACCAAATACAACATGGCCTTTGACCTTTGACCCATCATGAAAGGGTTAATTATTACTTACTTCTAATCTATCTTCTCATATTTTTTTCTTTCAAGACATTTATGAACCACCCTTCTTTACTGTGATATACATCTCCAGGTATAATTATTTAGGATTAATTTACAATTTTAATTATAAACTGTTGTACATGAAAATATATCACAGAGACACATGACAAATCCTATAACAAGCTTAAAATATGATTAACCCAATGTGTATTGGTTAGGGTTAAAGTATACATGTTACAGCCTTTTACAGTGTACTATTTAACATGGTATTGTGCATTTGAGATCAGAGTTATCAGCTATTTGTTGTACACTACACTGCTGATTTAAAAACAGTTCATGGTACAGAAAAGTAAACACCTGATACAATATCCATGGGTAATGAAAAAGCTTTTGATATATGCATTTTAGGGGTTCTGGAAGTTATGGAATTCAACATTCAAATGGTGTGATAGACAAGTATTTTTACTTTTCACTTGAATATCACCGACTTACTAATTTAAGTCAGATTGATGTAAATTTATAGATATATATTGAAAACAAATACTTTTGTAACACATTAGATTTTTTGTGTACAACGGATTGGTAAATTTTCCTAAATGCCTGCCACATTTTGTGTAGACACATAGTAAATTCAGAGTTATAGTCAACACTCTTTGTCCAATACATAATTGGTCCAGTGGACCAGCCTATGCACATTTGATTAATACTGTTCTTTGGGTTTACCTTAACTTTTCACAAGACTATTATTTTTGTTGCAAACAATTAATATTACTTTGTGCCATTTATTATAATTCAGGAAAATACTAAACATAATAGTGATTAACAAAATTACTATTAACTACAGGTTAACATAAGTTACTTATCTTTAATTTCAGGGATCAAAGTTACAACTTGATAAAACATAACTACATATTGCTGTGACTCAACAAAATGCCAGTTCAACAATTTACCTCCTCATTACATTACAATCACTATTTAATTATACACAAGTTTTGTTTAAGAGCTTCCTATCTAGCTTGAGCTGGTCATAATTAAACAGGATTCTTGTTAGTATAAACAGATTAATAACATGAGGATATTATATACTGTTTAGTCCATGTATAGTAAATTCTGACAAAAAATTAAGTAAGCAAAACAAGTTAACCAACATTCAACAGTTTCTTTGAGCAAATAATAAATAATGAACATTAATTTGTTATAAATTTTTTATTAAAGCAATCTTAAGGAACACTGGTTACATCTGTAGCTTGTAATAAATAAGCAATATTTCAAATCAAAACTACACCATTGTTTAGTTTAAACAAAGAAAATACAAAAAATGGCATAACTGTAGCTACTTATTAATCCATGACCACTACTTCAAGTTTTTAAGCAATATATAAGCAGTCACATCACTGGAAGTAGTACTAGCTATCTTGTTACATGTAAGGGCAGTTGGTATGTTATTATGAAGTTGAACATGGTTGTTACAGTTATGAAAAAGCTACTGAAGTTATCTGTCAACATCCTAATTTTGAAATGTCAAATAAAGGAATGGCAACTGGCCAGCAGCACCCACAGTCAACTCTTGAGCTACTCTTTATTAATGAATGGGTTTGACTGTTAAATTATAATACCACTTTGCAACATAGCCTAGTGGTTAGGGTGGTTGTTTCATTAACTGCAGATCACAGATTCAATGACAAGTGCCACCCAACAGATTTGTCCTTTAAGCTATAAGGAACTATAATGTCACAGTCAATCCCACTAATTACCAGTACAAAAACAGCCCAGAAATTAGTGGCTACATTTCCATGTAGTTTACTTTCCTTTGGCAAGAAATTCAGAACTTCAGATGGTGGCAGGTAGCTTTAGTCACTTTGCCATTAGTGAATGACAAATATAACATTACCCATGGCTAAAACGAAAAGCATGTTTACTAGGAACAGGAATCAACTGTGTGACCTTGAATCATGGGACTATTACCTGATTTCACTGGACTATGCTAACTCAAAGCTTAACAAACTTGAACTAATAAAAAAATAATAATTAGAAATAAAGGTGATGTTCTGATTAATTGAATGGTTAGAATAACTGAAAACACCAATTGGAATTAATTTGTTATTTTCCTCTATCATGGCACTAACTGATTAAGTTGAACAAACCTAATCAATAAGAAATAATAAGAGCTAACAATGATAATATTTCAATTACTTGGATAGATAGAATAAACTAAAACAGTAATATTTAAAACACTACTTTTGATCAGTTGATAATTTTTATAATATTAATCAATTTAATAATAATTTCAATTAATTTATAATTTTGAGTGGCATTGATTAATGGTCAGAGATAACTGATTATATCCATTAATCACTCAGCTTTAATACATGAGAACAAATCTTTTGTTAAGGAAGTTTTAAGATTATATCTTAAACTCTCACACTTGTTGAGCGTAAGACTCAGGTAATCTTTACTTATTTTAAATTTCATACAAGCTGTTAAAATATTGGAGGCAACACGCATCATCTTATTCAGGAAAGTTCCAACTTGAACCACTTGGAACTGCTGTTAATTTTTTTAGAATTTAAGTACTAATTTCCAAGAAAGGATTGTGCTCCATTTAAAAAAAAAAAAAAAAAAAGAGGATTTGAGGTGTCATATTGGTGATAGAGCTCTTTTATTTTGGACTTTTAGCCTTTTTTTCTATCTTAAATTAGCCTTCATTGTTGGATGTATGATACTGCAAAGTATATTATGGTTTCTTGTATTGATAAGCTATAGAAATCTTACAAGTACAGAACTGATTTTGTAAAAACTTGTACAGCTTTTTCTTTTTAAAGCCAGTTTCATTGATATTATTGTCATGATGCATAAAAGAATTCTGAATCTTTTTTACCACCATTAATTGTTACAGTTTTGAGGATCATTTTACATTGCCAGTTCAGTATTTCAACTAAGTACTAACCTAATTTTCCTAAGTTGGCTGAACCTCATGAAAGATTACTGGAGTTACAACTGAAGATACCAACAGCAATAGAAACCAAATGATGAATTAGTACATTCTAGTATTACATGTTTTAGTTTTCAAATTTAGAGGCTTATGACATTGGTAAATAATTAATCAGTTTGTTTTATAAAATTGGCTTCATTAACCAATAACTCACTTTTTGGTTCCAACTTATAGAGTTAGCTAGTTTAAAAAAAATGTTATTTAATAAATTCATAAATCATTCCCCCAAACTATGAAAACATAATAAAAGTTAGCTTACAAATGATTTTTTATATGGTAATTCATTCAATATTAAATTATTTTAAGCTGAGTAACAGGTTCAATTTTTTTATAATTTTCAATATCTCATAATAGAACAAACTGCTAAAATCTTACTGATACTGAATGAAATCATGATTACCTCTGTTGCATCAGGACTATCAGAATAGTCTACAGGCTGACATTTATAATTAAATTTTCCAAACCAACCAAGGAAACCAAGCTGTAAAAAAAATACAAAATGACCTTAGTTTATGTAGTTCATCTTAAAGCATTAAATTGGATGGCACTACAAGCATTATAATATGTTTACAGAATTTAATAAACTTTAGTGTATGAAAAGAATTTACATTAAAAGAAACCCTCCAAAGTAGTGGTTCACATAAAAATAAACAGAAAATGAAAGGTACAAGCTAGCCCAACATTTCTTTTGATGTGAAAAAGCAACACTGAAATAACTCAACTAGTTTAAACTTGACTGCAATAAAGCGACTTGTGAAACTGCAATTGTATATGCTGAAATATTTCATCTATTTTGAAATTATAATAAGTACAACTTGGAGTAATGCAGTAACATCAAATAACTTATAATTGCAATATTCTGAATTGGTATGGGTAATCACTTTATGAAAGTTTCTTTTTGCATCGTTAATTTCTTTCTTCATGGTGTCAACAGGGATTCTGAAATAGATTTTTTTAAAGTTATTTTAGTGAAAAGTTTTAAGGCTTACATTACGTTTGTTCTGTTAGTAAAATCAGAAAATTTAATATCATGTTCTGAAACATTTCTTCTCTTAAAGTAAGAAAATCAAAAAAAAATTTTTTATAACTACTCCTCAGCTACATAACAATTTCAGTTATAGTAGCTAATACTGAAAAATCTTCTAAACCCTTTTCTATGATGTAATTAGCAATGGTATTTGATAGAAATGGTAGCAAAGTCTGAAAAATGACATAATATTTGTGCTCAGCCTGAGCATGCTTTAGAAGTTTAATTCTAGCTACCAAGCATATAGCTTATATTTTGCAAAACCTTCGGACGTCCACTTCTACATTATTTATACTATGTTGTTTGTACTATGCTTAGGGAGGGTGACAAGATTCAATAATTTTGAGATAAAGATCATTTCTAAAAGTAAATTGTTTTTATATGTTTACCTAAAACATGTTAACACTCAGAAGATATTCTGTATTAGTATGTAAAACACCTATCCTGTGGTTTAACTTGAATTAATACAAATATCTGAGTATTTTTCAAAAACATTATGATAAAATAAACTGTTCTGTTTATGAGCACTTCCCATCAATATCCACAAAAGTAACATTACACACATCAAAGGAATTACCATATACTCAGCAAATTACTTCAAGTTATTTAGGTTTAATAACATTAAATAACTGTAGTTGCTAAGCCTTAAAATACAGTTTCCAATTTAGATTAATTAATTAATTAAAGTTATAAAAGATTGACTAGGTGAACGAAAATGAGTGTAAGAACCAGTATTGAAGAGAGATAGACTGTGATCCATGAGCCTATGCAATATGGAACAACCCCTCTCATCAATATCAGCAACACCCCAGAGGGGATTATGCCCATCAAAATCCCCCAGGATTAAAAAGGGAGATGGTAACTGATTAATGGGGTCATTAAGATTTGACTGATCATAGGTCCCTTCAGAAGCCAGGTGAGGAGAACAAATAGTGATGGTATGACCCAAGGAAGCACAGATGGCTACAGCCTCTAAGGGTGTATCAAGTGGCAAAGACAGAGTAGGCACATACTGATCAACCAGCAGTGCCACCCCACCACACTCTCGTCCATCACACAACCTGCAATTTCTTTATAAAGAAAACTGCTGAAGGGTGACTGTATTGGCAGGTTTCAGAAACTATTCCTGTAAGAAGAGAAACAAGGGATGGTAAGAATCAATCAAATCCTTAAATGTCATCTATATTTGAGTGAAAACCACAACAAAGAGGAGCCCTTATGTTTTTGACCACATTTTGTTCCTTTATTGGATGAAGCTCTATCGATTTCCATGGAACCTGCCCTGAGTCAAGTAGGCAAGTCTCCATCTGTGGACAAAGTTTTCAGCGACTGAAGGCGTGAACAAATGGTTGTTTTACTTCTTGGGACTGTAGAAAAGAATGGGCCTGAGGAAACACACAAATCTGAAGCCAAAGGAAGTGTGTCCAGGTAGTCATTGGAAGGAGTGGCAGGGACAGAGATGGAAGTAGATGCAGATATATCAACTCTTTTAATCATCGAGGGCAAATGATTTTTCAAATGTTTTGCAAATGACTCTGCTGAAGGCACAGAAAGATCTGTCTGCACTTCCACTGTGGCAGTGTAATGGGGTGCAGTAGCATATGCCCAAGATGGAGTTTGGGACAATAATTTCTGATTCTCTAGGTAAGAGTATAACTCCTCTAGAAGAATTCAAAGTTGCATCGGGGGTAACCTCGATGGGTATATCCCCAATGGCCTTTGACTTCAAGAAGAATTTGGTATGCTGAGGTGAAGGTGTTTCCACCAAAATGTCTCCAGAGCACAACTTCTTTACTGACTTAGAAGAGCCAGCAAGCCCTTCTAATCCCTTTTAAATAAAAAAAAAGGGGACATCTGCCCTAAGGATTTCTCAGATAAAGAATGAATAATTAAAAATAAGAATCTGACTGCAATGTTGACTGTACAGCAGCCGTTCATATGTGGTCATTTTCCAATGTTATTTATTTTTTCATAAATGAGAGTATCCATAATAAAGATGCTACACTTCAGTGCCCACTGTTACACCCACCACAAAGCCCTACAAGGGAATGCACTACAATGCCAAAGAAGAACACTGCAGCAATTCCAAGGTTTCATGAGCAATATACCTGAACACAACCATCAGACACAATGTCCATAACACTGTTAAGAACATCCAAATTGGTACTTGATTGATCCTGGGAAGGCCATCCCTAGGCTGAAGCCTACAGGAATTCAAGGCCAAAGTGGGGTGTTGGAGTTGAACCCCTTAACCACCAGGATCCTTTCCTCCTTTTCACAGGGTACCACACATGGCAAACACATGGGTGGATGTTTAGATCCCCGAGGAGGTAAACTGAAAGTACAGAACCTTCCCTGGAAGGTTCCCTCACCACATACAGGAATCCACCTCAAGAGGAGTTCAGAACATTAAATATTGATCAATATATATTGATATACATACAGATTCATTACGTTCAAGAGAATTATTAGTTTGAACATGTATATAGAATATCACATTATGTGCACATTATTACATTTTACATTCATGTAAAAAGTATCCATAGATGAAGTAAAAAAACCAAAACAATTCAAAGTCTCTCAATGAATGAACAACTGTAAGTTCCAGTACATCCAGTTTATCTACACTGTGTGTGAGTCATAATATATTGTTTTGTTCAGTGTATTTCCAAATATATTAGCATCACATTATACTGAAAACATTTCATATAATTTCTGCCATATACTCAGTATACAAGAATTAGCCCTATATTTTTCTTGTTCTGAAAAAAAAAATTACATATGAATATCTTTGTTTGAGGAGGTAAGAGTAACTAAAAACAAAACTTTTCAAAAATATGGTAATAAAGTACCACATTCAGTTGGACATCAAAGTGACCACATACAAGTTTAAGTGGAGAGAAAGAGTTAATTCTTCAAGAATTTCTCATCTTATATAATTCGAAGTTATCTGATATTTTGTTGCATGTTATTAACTATACTGAAAAAATTACATTAGCAAAGTTTTGTAAAAAAAATAATGCAACCAAAGTAAAACATTATTTATATTATATACACAAGCTTATGTTAGAATTTGAGAAGTTATATAATAACACTTTTCTCACCCTAACAAAGATGTAAACACTGATGTAAACCATAAAAAAATTGTATGCCACCATTAGCCAGCGCATGTTCAATGGTTCTCTATTCTTCATAATTGCTGGTCCTAAAACTTTAACAAAGTAGACATAAGAGAGACAGATGGTGATGGTGGGTCCTGGGCTTTGCATTAGTGGCCATTCCTGGACTCGACGGTCTACAAATATGGAATGGAGAACCAAGAATTATTAAACTTCTAATGAAATTTGATAAAAGTTGTAAAAATTAACAAAATTAACAAACAGTAATACAGTAACTAAAATTAAAGTTGGCTCATTTGACAATGTTCAAATTTTAAAAAATAGCACTTAAAAGAAAATTACACTAATTTTCATTGAATGTGTATGACTTGTATCTTTTTTGTACTCATTTAAACCTTGAGTGTGTATATTAAGTAAGGAATCTTAAATTCCTTCTAGCATTAATCAATGTATTCAAGCTTTAATTAGTAGTTCTACATATCATTAAAATGTTAGGTGGGTTATACTACTGTTATATTTTATCAAGACCACACATGGCACATGTCTATTTCGTAAGGTGTGAACATTTTTTTTTACCTTGAAAACAAAGTTATATTAAAATAGTTTATAAATTACAAGCACAACAATAAATCCCAATACATCTTTTCCACTATAAGAAAGAGCCAATGCCAATTCATAAAGCAAATATTTAATTAAAATAGAAAAAAACTGTATATGTATTTTTAATTTAAACCTGCAAATATTCCATTTCACACACTACAAGCACTGCTTTCACTTTTCTCATACATTATTATTGTTTAATACATGTCATGTTTATTTTATGTACAAATGTGTTTTATAGTTAGTAAACTAAACAAGAAAATAAGTATATAATTATTAGGTAGACTATATACATGTTAAAAACAGAATTCATACATTAACATGTTATCAGAAGGACTCAAACCTCAGCTAAACTATGGTCAGATATTATTTAAATGTTGTAATACTTACATATTGTACACATGTACACTGAATCCATATTAAATGATTCTTACAAAACAAAAGTTAAAACTTAAGACAGAAGTAGTGTTTATTAAATAATGTTAATCAGTAACAAATATGAGCTGCAGTATATCACAAAGTTATAAAAATACTAAAGATGTAAAGAATATTAATAAATTAAAAATGCTTTTCAACTACCACAGGAAAACTGATTTTATCATGAATTTGTAAGAAAGTTAAACACATCATACGTTTTGAACAATTTTATAGTTTGTAACTCCATAGTAAAGGCAATACAAAAGAGGAAGTACACAAACACACACACACAAATATATTTTCTAATGTACTACTGTTTTGAACAGTCCTACAATAGCAATGAAAAATATACGAGATGTTCTGGAAACTGAAACAGTTACTTAAATGATGAAATAAACATTGTTATTTAACTATAAAAAAAGATTGAGATATTCACGATAGAACAAACAGTACTTGAAACTAAAGAATAAGATAACAAAATAATCAAAGTTCACCCCCCATTTTTCAACAAGAACATTTTAAGTGATAAGGCAAAATATATACCTAAATTAGTTTTTTTTCCTAACTTGAAACAGTTACATACATCAATATAAAACTGTATTTTTAGAACTTCTATTACATTATACAGTGCTTTCCTGAGAATACATTTTTATATTTTAAGGTAAATATTCAGTGATCAACATTCTCAATTAAATAATAACAATGAAAATTTATATATACCACAAAGTTATGGCCTTCACTGTTCTTCTGATGCTTACACTATACAAGCTGTGAGATAAGAGCTAATAAGAGTGAGAAGGATTATCAAACAAAAACAAAAAAAACAGAAGCCACAGTTTTTAATAATAGTTTGGTAAATTTTCAAGACATGTACTCTATTTGATGGTTCTTATGTAATGATCTCTGCTTAGCTATATAAATGTGTTAGAGAAGCTCAGAGTAAGTTAAGATCGAAAATAAATCAAAATAGAATTCTTATCAATATTTATCACACTGCACTGTACAAGTTACAGGTTAATTGTGCTTATGTAGTGTAGTCAGTGTAAATGTACATATATGCTTACAAGTTACAACACTGTTCAAGCCTTTAATAAGATTAGATGAGATAAACTACTTTGTGGCTGTTACCAGATTTGATGATTAATTGTATTCACCAGATAATTTCAAAGAACTCAGAAAGAAAGAACAGTCTTACAACAGCATACATCGTTATTTGGCTTTTATGCCTGTATTTTGTATCAGAAAAATCTGGCTAAGTCTCGTACACAAAAATTTTAAAAATATAAATTAAACAATGTTATTGTTAGAAAAGTTGAATTTTTTAATTGTATGCATTAACATGAAATTTAAAAGATTTTTCCATAAAAAATAAAGCTGCATCCTAAAAAAGCTTTGATAATAACACTTGTTCTCTTATAATTTTACTTTACGTACAAATATGATGCCAACTGTATAACGAAAATACTAAGCTTTGTCACTACTGGTAAAAAAACTACTATACATACATATATACATACATGTATCTGCTTGCTATTTGGTACCATTAAAACATATGGAAATGGTACCTTAAATTCAATCTGAAAACAATTAAAGCTTATAATATTACTCCAAATGTTCTCAAGTCAGTTTAAGAATTTAAGTTAATTTACTATATTCAAATTATTGAGCAATACAAGCTACAGAAACCTATGAATTTCAAACAAATTTCAGTGCCTAACACCTTTCACTTTAGCATGAGTAAGTCATATACTTGCTTAAATTGAAATATAGACTAGTTTTCAGTTTGTTGGTACAAATACAAACATTTTCTTAATCTTGAAACCAAAGCAAACTTTCCATTTAATCACAAGATATAAAAGTTTTAACAAAATAAATGAGATTTTTGTATAGTTACACAAATGTAATATTTCTCCTGGTAAGAAAACTGCCAAATTTAACTACTGAAAATGACAGTTTTAAGCAACCAATTCATATGATGTACACATACAATTACTGTATAAAGCAGGTGTTTCTTACTCAGTACCTACCAGTAATGTACATGTAAAAAAGTATAAGGTACATGCACATTATGAGTTTTGCATTAAAGATATGTATAGAGGATATCAAATTTCCAACGTCATGAAGTTTTACAAGTACATATGGATATTTTGGCCTCAAGCAGTTCTTATAGCTTAGCTATAATTTGGGTCAGTCAATTAAGACAGTGGGTCAGCAGAGAACAAACTATTTATACAATGATTCTGATGAAAATACTTTCAATGATTTTAAAAGTTTCAAACATATCAATATACATTAAATACAGGTAAGTTATCAATGTTCTTACTTCTCTGAGCATCTCTCTAAACAAATTACTACCTTGGTCCCACTTAGAATATTATGCACAGTTTTGATTCCTTTACCTTGGAAATAAAACTCATTTATCAGTAAGGGTTTAGTGGAAAGCTGTTTCTATGATTCCAGGAATGAAATGGTTACCTTATGGATGACAGGTGAAGATTCTACTTGCTTTTTCTTTAGAAAAATAAGGATATGAAGATATTTCATCAAATTTTACATTATGCAGGCAATCAATAGGATAAATACCTCCAATTTCTTTGTACTTTATACTGACAAGAATATGAAGAGAACACAAGCTTAACATTGTGAAAATATAGTCAAAACTCCAGTACATTTTATTTTTTACAATGAGTAGCTTATAGGATGAATTGCCATTGGAAGTAGTAGAGGATATCTTACGGTATAAAACTTTAAGGAAACTGGTTACTTAGTAAAAAAAAAAAAAGGTGATTTAATTTCTTTTTTTCTCATGGTTGAATGTGTATGGACAACCTTAAAGGATCAAACTGTCTATTGTTGTCCAAATATTTTTATTTTAATTTTTATGAGTGCACTATATCTTGGTATCTTGTGGTGTCTATTAAACTACAAGGATAAGAAAGTTTGAAATGTTCTGACCTACACAATTTTTATGTTCTAGGATTAGACCTAAAAAAAGTTACAGATTTAGACAGACTTATGACTATTAAAATATTGATTGGCCCCTAATTAAAATCAAGCTACAGTACCTCTTTTGGGCTTACATTTATATTCTGAAATTATTCAGTAACATATGTTGATAGTATATAATTAGATGAAGTTTCTATGAGGTACAGAAAAGAGGATAGATCACACTTACAGACTTATTGTAAATAATATAGTTTAGTTTCTTTTTGTGTGATGTTTTATCTAATTAGAAATAAAGTTCTGCAGAGAATTGATTTGAAACACTTAATTTCTTTTGTTCTAACATTGCAAAATTGCTTAACTCTCACCAGCACACTTGAGGTCCACATGGACCTCAACAATTTTCTCAATTGTATATCTTTTCACATAATCATTACAAATTTATATCAATTCATGAAACTGTCAAGCAGAAAACATGGATCAAGACATTACTGTTTTCAAAAGAGGCAGAGAGTACAGAGCTACAATGTCACATTTATCTGGTGTCCACATGGATCCTATATTACAAGTCACCATCATAATACATGCAGTTTGCCATATAGCATGTGAAGCAAATTTCTAAATGTCTATTTCTCTATACAGGTTGTTATAAAACATAATCAAAGTAGTACAGTATTGGTATCATCTTGTCTCTTTAATTTAGCATCAACGTGGCAAGCATGTATGGACATCACATTCCTCAACAAGTGTTCTCTGTAATAACTGCTTATGATACCCTATTTTATAGGAATCTTGTTTGATAACTGTTGCAAGTAACATGCTTTGTGGATTTTCAATACATAGCATATTATAAAGATACATTTGTGTTGGTGTCTGGTTGAACCCAAAGTGACCTATATCATATATTGGTGGATAATGATTTGAATATAGGAGTATAGTGCAACATTGGCTTTTTCTGTTTATTGATATACTGTTTTATATAAGGAATGATTTAATGATTTATTACTTACTTCTCTACTGAGAAACAATTTAATTTTCTAATTTCTTGATTCATCAGCATATTTCCTCTAGAATACATATATTTTTATGTTCTTCACATTGCATGCTAACACTAATAAATGTTGTAATAGAATTGATTTTTAGAATTTCAATTCAGTGCTAACCATAATGGAAATTTTGTGCTAATGAGATTAATTTATAACATTTTCATCTGGCAGTGTCATTGCAACATTTCAGTTTAATTCTGAACTTACATTTAAATATCACCAGTAATATGCTTCTGTAGTTGTTTTGAAAAACTGAGATATCTAAATGCCAGAAAAATCAAGAGCCCATTGCATGATAAAACTTTTTAATACTTCCACTCTCAGTACAAGAGTTGGAAAAAGCTTGTGTTGTAAAGTGTTCTATAATATTGTAAGTGTTCTTAGGGTTAGAAAAATACTGAAAACTGAGTTCATTTATTAGTTACATGTACATTAGATGCAATAAGAACAGCAAACTCAAACTATAGTTTAACAGTCTGTATATACATTCTTATATGCATCAGTAGATTAATCCTAAAAGTAGCTAAACCTCTTGTCCCAATATTGTATGTTTACAATACAATCACAAAATTCAGCATCTTAATGTTAAAGCAAAATATTATATTATATACTTTGACCTACCGACAAAATAGGTCAACCCATATGTTTAATGTTTTACCTTATGATGCCATAAAATCATAATATTCGTAATATCTCATTCTCTTTGTGCATTTTTATGGATGAAGCATAATATTAAACATACAGAATAAGACATGAGAAATTCAGCAGTTTCATACATTTCTTATGCAAGTGGAAAATATTCAGAAGTATTCCACTTGCATATTTGATAAGATATATATAAATGAGATTTTAGTATTGGATACACTCTCAAAAAGATTATGTTTTCAAACAATGACTGACTTATGGAAAGAGTTACCATTGGCAGTAGTGTAGACTAACATCTTACAAGAGTTTAGGAGGGTAAACATAACTTCTTGAAAAATAAACAGCAGAGGAATGTGACTCTTTACTGTTCTATGTCTCAGATGTGCAGGGACAGTATTGAAGATGAAGGATATTGACTCAAACTTATTTTCTTTAGAGCAGTGAAATAGGTATGCCAAATTACTTAAGAATCAACAAGACATCTTTTCTAAAGTAATAAATACTGTGCTTATCTGAATACCTCAGTCCATGGACATAAAATAGAAAGATTGGACACAATGGAAAATACAAAAGCAAAATATTTACTTTAACAGAATACAAACACAATGTGTGTGTGTGTGTGTGTGTGTGTGTGTGTGTGTGTGTGTGTGTGTGTGTGTGTGTGCTTGCTTTCAGCAATGGACAGTTGCTTATAATGAACTGAAAATATTCTCTCAAAAGTGATTAAGCCAAAATAATGCATTAAACTGTTCATATTTAATGTTCTCTACTTCAGAGGTTTCACCAGATTTACCCGGTGTGACAAGTACTACACAAGTGACTTGTCATTCTCATTCAAACACAGAGAGAAGCTGTAACCTTGAGATATTGCCTGAACTACTACTGAAGAACACTACTGTCTACATATTTGCCTGATGTGCAACATTACAACTATACCACCAATAGGCAGGACAAGTGTGCCTTGAAAGGATGGCAAAGGAACAAAGTTAGTTAGAACAAATAAACTTAACAATTTTTGTGACCACATGTTATTTAAAAACTACACATATTCAGAAATAACTGTCATATATAGAATAACACTATATTAATATCAGAAAGTCAAAAAGCAATGGCATGTTTATATATCATAATGACAAAAACACATTATTGTCCATAATATACTTTACTGAACTGGGGAAGAAGATATGATAAAGCCTTAACTGCTATAAGAAAATCCAGGTAGAAGTTAGATCCTTTCTAAGAATTTCAATAACTACAAGGCAGAACTGTCATAGTTAGCTAAGTGTATAGCTACAAAACTAGAAACTATTTATATAATGTTTTGAATTTTCTTTTACAATGATTGACCTATACTTATGTACGATTTCAAAAAATATTTAACATTGATGTTACTAACATATTCAGTATAATAGCTGCTTCAATAATAAATATTAAAGCCTAGTATATTATTTAATTCACCACTTGCATAACACTGACAAATGGTGAATCAGTTGATAGACTGGGCTTCAATTGAAAATTAGCAAAAGGAATTTGAAACTACATAACTGCAGCAAAACTTAAAAAGGTTAAATATTCACACATAAAAATGAGATCTCACTAATGCTAACTAGAGACATTACACAACAATAAGAGCACACTAAATACAATGGACCTATTTTCTGTCAATATATGCAATAAAAAATTCAAACAAGTGAAAAAAATTAACTGCCCATAGAAAATACCACTTTGATTCATATGCAATAAAAAAATTAGAAAAGTTTCAAAATGTGAAGTATCAGTACATCACTAAGCAAATCAGTTTATAAACTGAATCCATAGGAAGACAATGCTGTTAAAGAATATGTCTGAATCTATTTATCCACAGCTTATTCTTGTTATTCAAACATTCAACTTATAATAACCACACAAATCTGCACTTTTGCCACCAAGGAGGTATAATGATATATTTAAAAGAATTTTAAACATGCAAGTTGAGTAACAGCAGACCTTTTCATTTCTACTCAAAATTCATACTTTTGTGTCAGTTTTAAAGGTCTGTTATACCTGGCAGTGAATTCCAACAAGATGCTAACAACAGAAATTAAACTAATAGGTTTCTAGCTTTATGTCTTCCCCTTTACCATTACTTTTCTAAAAGTAACTTTCCAAAAGTTCCTTTATATCTGAAACATTCACTTATGTTAAATTTGGTGCTGAAATGTCATAGTGAAATGTAGAGAAAGGAAAGAGCTCTAATGATATTGTTTAGTTTGGATTTGTAAGTTTTAAGTTATGTAAACACAATGTTCAACAAAATCATGCCCTCATCCTGACAGGTATGACAAAATAGAATTACAGGGATATGTTTCTACCTTTCTCCACAAAATGAGATTATGTTAAGATCCATGGCTTAATCAATCACAGTAGCAACAACAAAGTTATAAAATTCTAGCATAGCTGGATACAAATAATAAAACTTAAACCTTTTTTTTCTTAAATGGCTAATATTTGGAAATATTTTAATATTTAATAATCAAAACAAAACTAAGACCACAAAACAAAAACAATCCCTGAACAACCTATATGTGGAAACTAAAGTTAAAGAATTAGAAGTAAAATGTACAGTAGTGGACAAACCAACTGGACACCCTCCATTTGAAACCCTCCATTCTGCATATCTTAGAAAGAAAAAGCCACCAAAATAGAGATAATGACACAAGACATAAGTTGATGTATAATATCTTGCAAAAAATGCTAATAATGAGATATATCAGAAGCTCAGAAAACAGCTAGATACCTTATTATCCTTTGGAAAAAAAACCCTAAGATATCATTTAAATCATCTCACTTATCCCATTTTCTCCTGTCAACTCTTATTTTCCTACAACCAAAACAGCTTTCTAAAATGTACATTACAAGGTGTTTCAGTGTGTATGAACTGGAGCTATCTAAATATGTTTTATTATACCATGCCAAACAATGCTTAATGTTAGATCTGGGTCACTTCTAAAATATCCAAAAGATGTAAGGAATAGCCACTTCAATCTTTTCTGAAGCCAACCTTGCCCCTTTCATTAGGGTGAGGCTAGTATTGATCTTGCATACAATCTTCTCTAAAACTCCTTTAATCTTGCAGCTTATACAACACTTTAAGTCAAACTATTTCATAAGCCAACCATCCTATAAAAACACTACTTTAATTGCAGCTGTGCCAGAGGTTTTCAAAACTTAAACTTGCATCTTTTAGTCTTACTGCCTGCAGGAAGTTTTAATAAAACACAATCACAATTAACAGATTTCAAACACCTAACAACCTTAAAAATCCTCAATCATGTTCTCCTTGAGCATTCCCCCTCCAGCAGAAAATGGAGATTCATTGAATGATAAAAAATATTTTCTAAGTTTTATCACTCTGAACTCCAACAGTTTTGTCTATCAACATTCTGATCATATGAATTGTTTTCAAATGTTTATAGTGCTATCATGAAAGTTGGAAGTATGTGCATATTAAAGTAAATCAGTGTACTTAACTCATGGTTTGATATTAATGCTAACAAAACAGAAATTAGCTGCTTAATGTTGTAGTTTTGCTAGTAAAAAATAGAAAACACTAGAAAAAACATTGTCAGTACACATTTCAGAGAGAAGATTCACAGATTACTACAATCAAATATCAATACACATATAATAAACCATTTTAGTTCTTCATACTGCAAGATTTTGAGTACAAAAGTTAAACTGCATTAACAAGACCATTTCACTTGCTGATGCAATGCTGTTTTTGTGATTCATATTTTAGCTGCCTGGCACACCCAAGCTGATTATTAAGAATGGGAATAGCTTCAATTTGAATAGTTGATGAGACAAGGACTTGCTGATTAGACTGACATCATTTAGCCTCTACAATGAAGTTTTGTTGCCAATGTGGTCAGAACTGCCCTGCTCATTTGAGGTAATAGATAATTGGGAATTATGTAAACTGTACATGTGTTTTTCTCCATATTGTTCTTACTTTCTCAATTATTAGGGTAATAATAAGCTAATCAACTTCTAATGCTAATTTTCAGCTAAAAACTGTAAATTTTACAAATGAAATACTACTTATAACATAAGCTGCTAGTCAGCAGTGGAGTACTGTAGCCTTTGTAGAGTCAGACATTTGAGCATGAAATAATTAATTATGATATAGTTACAGCTACTTTTAGAGAAGGATAATTTAGTTGCTAATGGCCATCATTGATGTACTACAGAGAAAAATCAATCTTTAGAGCAAGACAATTAACTGACTACCTACATACACTGAATACATCAATTAACATTATATAAAATACTCAAATAATCAAAATTATGAAGAAGTTCACGAATATAAAAAAGAAATAAAGTAGTTGGTTGATTTAGAGTTTTTGCTACAAAGTAACTAGGTTATCTGTCCAAAACAGCTGGAAAAATGTTAAAAGTAAAAGACTATGAAATGTAAAATAATATTAAAATAAAAACAAAAGAAAGACCAAAAATTATGTAAAAAAGAGAAACTTAAATAGAATTAAAAAGGCTCATGGCCCATAAAAAACTAAAAATATGATCAAGATGGACAGCATTACCACCATCTATGACACTGTTAACTGTCAGAGATAAAAACTTAACAAATGCGCATCGAAAATGGTGCTGCCACTCAGTCATAATAATGACACTGCAGTAAAATGTGTGCAATTGTGATTTGAGTGTCACAAAGGCAACTCTTTGAGTTAAAAAAACGTGAGCAATGTGTAGCCCAGCTAAAACACTTTCCTCCTTCTGATACTTATGGGGAAAAGATGGACAGATAGCAACAGTAAGTTTAATCTGAAAAAAATAATTATGATGTTGTTCACCACAAGCTGACTGCTGAATGGCACACAGCTGAACCTTGAACTGAAACCCTTAATCCATATGCAAGACAAGCATGGCCATGACAGCACCAGAACCAGAGCAGACAGACTTAGCTGTGGTATCAATCAGCTCAATCCCACAAATATCAACATTGCTGGGTATGCAGAAAACCTGGATTGAAATAGAAGATAGACAAAAATGAGCCAGTCACTGTTGAATATCGATGAGAATGGGGTGAGAACTTATGCTAAGCAATTCTTGGGCCAGTATAGATACAAGAGTCAGTGTAAATAGTACAATCAGTGTATTATATGGCTCCTATGTGATCTAGAACAAGAGAAATGGCATACAACTAAGCAGTGAATATGAAAACTGTAGACTGGATTCTGTAAGCAACCATTGAGTCACAATAAACCACAGGAGAGTTCACAGAGTCACCTGATTTTGAACCATCCACAAATAGGCAAAGGCTTCAAAAGATGTTTGACAAAGGCAAGAAAGTACTACCAACTGAGTGCATCTGCCTTCCTCGGGTGACTCATAAAAGGTCACAAGTGAAGAGAGTAATTAGCTATGTTGGGACAGGTTTATTATTAGATACAGCAATGTCATTCAACGACAGACTTAATTAAGCCGTTTGCACCTGGATATGAAAGTCAAAAGGAGGAACTGCAGATCATCTATTATGAAAAAGTATACTCCACTGAGGAAGGAGGACACAACTCAAAGTGGAGGAATTGTAGATTATCTTACGAAAGAGTACAGCCTACTGAGAAAAGTCACAATTCAAAGTGTAAGGATCAAAGTATAGAATCATCATGAAGAGAAATTTGCAAATGGTAGAGAAGATGAAGAGGAGGTTTATGGGACTCAACATACAAACTTTATACTGGAGACATGCAGAAGGCCCCAGATGGTGAATGGGGTGAAACATCTTGAAGGTAGAGGCTCTGGTAGAATCATACACCATAGACCCATATTCCAGTTTGTATTAATTTATGACATAATAGATCATGAGCATAAAACATTGATCTGCTCTTCAGCAGGTGGAAGAGAGGACTTTGAGAATGTTCAGTGCCCTTGTACACTTGACACATAGCTGGTTGATGTGAAGAATGAAAGTAAGCTTAAAGTCAAAGTTAAGCCCAAAAACTCTGCCTCAGGGACCATGAGAAGACATCACCAAGATGGAGCTCAGGATTGGGGTGTAAGCCTCATTGATAGAAAAATTGCAAGCAAACAGTTTTGTGGAAAGAAATAGTAAAATAATTTGCTGCAGTTCACACTTCAACAAGCAATTAAAGGAAGTTTGAAGGCACTTCTCAATTAACTTCATGTTCAATGACCAGCATGAGATGTGGAAGTTATTAACATAAAGGCAGTTTTCAACTATAGGAGGAAGTTGAGTAATAGCACTGATTTTCACACTGAAGAGCATGATACTCAGTATAGCCCAGAAATACTCCAAGTCCTTGTGTAAAAGAAAGAGAAAGAGCAGAACCCACATGGACTTGAAATTGCTTATCATGTAAAAACATTTGCAAGTGTCCATGCAACTCAAAAATGGAGGTATTGCAAAATGCTGTACCTCCAAGTATTGTCATAAGCCTTATCAATATTAAAGAAAATAGAAACAAGATGTTCTCTCTTGAGGAAGACTTCCCTGATCATGGTTAAGTCAAATCAGGTGGTCCACAGTGGAGTGCTGTTGATGAAACCCATACTGGGTGGGCAAGAGGAGGCTGTTTGATTCAATGAACCAAACAAGAGCATTTATAAGCATCCTCTTAAATACCTTACAAGGAGAGCTAGTCAAAGCAATTGGACAATAATTAAATGAATCTTGGGATCCCTCCTAGGCTTAGAAAAAGACATGATAAGAGCCTTGCATCAAACATCGAGAAGAATTTTCTCCTGCCATATCCAGTTAAAAACAACTAGAAGATGGTTTGCAATGATGAGAAACCCACATGAATTAAAATTATGTTCTCAATATGGCTGGTATGGGTATTCAAACTTTAATTAAAATAAAGTACAGAACAATGTTTAGATCTTCTTAGATCATTTTCAGGTTAACAAAGATTGGTTGGTTAGTTTGGTGTTTCACGGTGCAAAGCAACTAGGCTATGTGTGCCAAACATTTGGTAAAAAGTTAAAATTAAAATAAAACAAAGGTTAATTTTGGAATTAAAAACATTAATAGCATTAAATACAATTTTTACATCTAGTCTACAATGGTAAGAGAAAAACTAGAGTAATACAAGTTGTAAAGGACTTTCTGTAGCATAACTGTAATTATCATAACTTGCCAGGACGACCAACAGGTAAGTTCAAAAATCAACATTAGTCATCTGAAGTTGGCCTTTCCAGTCCTGGTTGAGTTATTTGGTGTTATGGCTGTTTTCAGAAAGTAAAGTAATACAAGTTTTAAAAGACTTGTAGCAAAATTTTATAAAACATTCCAGGATGACTAACGGCTAGTTTAAACATCAGCATTAGACACCCAAAGTTGGCCTTTCCAGTCCTGGTTTCAAGTCATTTGATGTTACGGAAATTTTCTAATTTCAAATTTAACGAAATGTACATTGATTCTTAAAAGGGAATCATATTAAAAAAGGTCTAATTTATAAATTAAATAACTCAAAGGCCTTTAAAAAACTAAAAACATTTCTAAGGTGAACAGTGTCACCATCACCAATAACACTATCTAACATTATGGACAAACCTTGGGACAAAACGTGTTTAAAATGGTGCTGTTGTTGAGAGTGGTAATGATGAAAAAACAGTAAAATATGGCTTATTGTGATCTGAGTGTTACACAAACTACACACTGGTGCATTAGTTCCAGATAAAAGAAAACGATGAATTAAAAACTGTGACCAATGCATAGTCTAGTTAGGACAACTTCCTCTTTCTGATCTTTAAGAAAGCAAGATGGGCAAAGTCCAATAGAGGGTTTTATTTGGAAAAGCTAGTTTTCTCTCTGCTCACTCAAAGTCGACTGCCATCTGGCATGGAGTCAAGCCTTGAATGCAGGACCATAGTCCATGTATGGAACAGGCACAGCAGTGATAGTGCCAAAGTAGACAGATTTAGCTGAGGTGTCGGCATTCCTGCGAATACAAGCATGAATAGCAAAAATTGAATAGAAGTAGATGTTAAAGAAAAATGGGCCAGTCGGTTTTGAATATCTGCAAGAACAGGGTAAGAACTAACATGAAGCAATTCCAGGACCAGTAGAGAACTAAGTGAATCAGTATAAATAGTGCAGTTTGAGTACTGCTTAGCTTCTGTGTGATCCAAGGCAAGAGAAATGGTGTGCAGCTCAACAGTGAACAAAAAAACTGTAGAGGGGATTATGCATGCAACCAACAAACCACAACAAAATATGGCAGAGCCCACAGAGTCGCCTGATTTCAAACCATCCTTCCATTCCAATTTAGATGATCTGCTACTGCTTCTTTTGGCCTTTGTTTTCAGGTGTTACTTTTCTCAGATGACATAAAGAAAAGGCCAAAAGAAGCAGTAGCAGATCATCTGTTCTGAAGTATGGCCCACCAAGGAAGGGAAACACAACCCCACTTGGAATGGTGTGGTATGGATCGAAGTTTTGAAGCATACAGTAAAGACACTTGCAAACAACAGACGTGTAGAGCAGGTTCACAAGACTGTGTACAAGCTCAGGACTGGGGAAGTCAGAGAGACTCAGTGAAGAGTCCAAGTCCTGAAGAATGGGGTCCAGCATCTTTAAGGCCAAGGTCATGGCAGAGTCATAAGCCAGTGACCCACAGTCTAGCTTTGATTGAATAAGAGCACAATATGTCTTTAACATAGAACACTGATCCACTCTCCAAGTGGTGGAAGAGAGGACAGAGCAGATGTTCAGTGCTCTTGTACATTTGACCCCTAGCTGTTTGATGTGTGGTATAAAGGTCAGCTTACAGTCAAAGATGAGCCCCAAGAAATTTGTGTTAGGAACCACAGGTAGCACAACTTCACTGATATGGAGTTCTGAATACCCCCTTGGTGGCAAAAGTGCATGCAAATGGTTTTAGAGAGAGAGAAGTTAAATCTGTTTGCTGTGGTCTACTTCAGTAAATGACTGAGGGTAGCCTGAAGCTGCTGCTCAATATACTTCATGTTTGATGACTGACATGAGATGTGAAAGTTGTTTACAACAGTAAGAGAGAGTTGTTCAATGATGGCATTAAACATTATATTGAAAAGTATGACACTCAAAACACAGTCCTGAAGGACTCCAAATTCCTGTAGAAAGGAACGGGAAAGTGTCAAATCCACAGGAACTTGGAATTGCCTGTTCATTAAAATATTTTTGATAAAAATGGGCATATGACCACATAACCCATATAAATGGAGATCTTGCAAAATGCCATACTTCCATGTTGTATCATAAGCCTTCTCAGTGTCAAAGAATATTGATACAAGATGTTACTTGAGAGAGGCTTCTCTGATTGTCGTTTGAATTTGAATTCAATGGTCCATTGTGGAGCACTGTTGTCAGAACCCACACTGGGTGGGAGAGGGAGGTCGTTTCATTTGAGGAACCAAACAAGACAAGCATTAACCATCCTCTCTAAGGTCTTACAGAGACAGCTCGTCAATGCAAGTGGATGGTAGTTTGAAAGAATCTTAAAAGGCTTAGAGGTAGGACAATAGTTCAGTACCAGGCATCAGTAAAAACATTCTTCTGCCAGATCCAGTTAAAAACAATCAGAAGAATAGCAAAAAAAGCAGGAGATAAATGGCACAGCATTTTGTAGTACACATCATCACGTATGACCAATGTATAGCCAGACCAATGGAGGGCCAGTCTAAGTTCCACCAGTGTTAAAGGACAATTACTGTCACAGAAACAATTAGCTCAGAATGAAAGAGGTGATTGCTCTGTCCGAGTCTTGATGACTAAGAAGGTGGATACCTGGCAAAAGCTTTCATCTAGGGTATTGGTGATGCTCCAAGTATCTGCTACTTCCTGGCCATCAGAGATCAAGATCAACAGGGGGACAGAATTATACTGCCCACTGACCTTTTGAATCTTGTCCCATATGACTTTGGAACTGGTGGTAGTAGATATGCTGGTTGTGAACTTAATCCAAAATTCCTTATGGCTTTGATGTCTTACCCACCGAGCATGTGCACAGGCCTGCTGGAAAGCAATGAGGTTCAAGAGTGTGGAATATCTATGGAAAGTATTCCAGGCCTGTTTTTGAGCCTTCTATGCCATGTCACAGGCAGGATTTCATCATGGATGATATTGTGGAAAATGTGTTCAGGTTTTAGGAATACATTGAGCAGTTGCTTATATAATACAGTCAGTTACTGCTGCCACACAGGACAGAGCAAACTGAGAGATCAATAGCAGTAAAGGACTGACTAGGTGCATGAAAATAAGTAGAAGAATCAGTACTGAAAAGAGAAAGGTTGTGATAAAAGACCATATGCTCCACAGAGCAACCCCTCCTACCAATATCAGCACTTTCCTGAGGGGATGATGTCCATTAAAGTCCCATAAGATTAAAAAGGTTGATTGATTGATTAATTTAGTGTTTTATGGCACAAAGCAGCGAGGCTATCTGCGCCAGACATTCGGTAAAAATGTAAAAAAATAAAAAATAAATAAATAAATGTAGTAATAGACATAAATGGAAATGAAGGTAAAACAAAAAAGTATAAAACCAATGTTGACACCTAGTCTACAATGTTAAGATAGAAGGCAAAGTATAAGAAGTTGTAAGGTATTTACTCTAGCAAAAAGGTAATGATCATAACCCGCCAGGAAGACTAACAGGTAAGTTCAAGAACCGCCGTCAGTCACCTGAAGTTGGTCTTTCCAGTCCTGGTTCCGGGTTATGTGTCATAACAACCAGTATCAAAATGTAAAAGAATAAAAGTTTTAATAGACACCCTGCAAAATCGTAATAATGAGTAGCCAAATGACCAGTAAAAAGATAAAAGTCAAGTAAATGGAGTAAAATTTGTAAAAGTAATTGAAGATAAAAGCAAAACGGCAATTAAAACAGAAAATGGCGTAAAAACCAATGTTGACATCCAGTCAACAAAGTTGTAAAGGACTACCTGTAGCAGAATGGTAATGATCATAACCTGCCAGGAAGACTAACAGGTAAGTATAAAAACCACCATCAGTCACCTGAAGTTGGTCTTTCCAGTCCTGGTTCCGGGTTATGAGTCAATATGGCCAGTACTAAAAGGTAAAGTAGTAAAAGTGTGAAATGATATGCAGCAAAAGTATAATAACAACTCGCCAGAATGACTAACGAGTAGTTCAAACAGTAGCGTTAGTCACCTGAAGTTGGCCTTTCCAGTCCTGGTGTTGAGTTATTTAATGTTCTGGCCATTGTCCAATGTCAAATTGAAGGAGAGAGATTAAAACTGTAAAAAAGAACCACAATTAAAAGGTGTAATGAATAAATATGCAACACTTAAATGAGATTAAAAAGATTAATGGCCATTAAAAATTTAAAAACATTATCAAGGTGGACAGAGTCACCATCACCAATAACTCTGTCCAATGTTACAGACTGACCCTGGGAAAAAAATATGTTTAAAATATTGCCGTCGTTGAGAATTGTAACGATGGCAAGAAAGTAAAACGTGGCTGATAGTGATTTGAGTGTTACACAAACTACACATTGGTGCATCAGTTCCAGATAAAAGAAAATGATGAGTTAAAAAACTGTGACCAATGCGTAGCCTAGTGAGAACAACTTCCTCCTTCCGAACTTTACGGAAGCTAGATGGCCAAAGTCCAATTTTGGGTTTGATTTGAAAAAGTTTGTTGTCACGTTGCTCACTCCAAGTGGACTGCCAGCTGGCACGGAGCCGAGCCTTGAAGACAACACCATAGTCCATGTACGGAATAGGCATAGGAGTGATGGTGCTGAAGCAGACATATTTAGCTGCCATGTCTGCAAGCTCGTTCCAGCGAATACCAACATGGCCTGGTATCCAGAAAACTGGATTGAAGTAGCTGCTAATGAGAAATGGGCCAGTCGGTTTCGAATATCAGCGAGAATAGGATGTGAGCTAACGTGTAGCGATTCCAAGGCAAGTATAGAACTAAGCAAATCAGTATAAATAGTGCAGTTGGAGTACTGCTCAGCTGCAGTATGATCCAGGGCAAGAGATATGGCATACAATTCAGCAGTGAACACAGAAGCTGTAGAAGGGATTCTGCGCGCAACTACTGACCCATAGCAAACCATAGCAGAGCCCACTGAATTACCTGATTTGGAACCATCTGTATAAATGGGAACTGAATGATTGTTTGAAAGATATTCATTGAATAAAAGACGGTACTTCCAATCTGGAGTATCTGCCTTTTTTAGGTGACTGAAAGAAAGGTCACATTTGGGGGCTGTAATAAGCCATGGTGGGATGGGCGACCTGTGGAATCTGCAATGTTATCCAAGGACAGACCCAATTCATCCAATTGCCGGATGCGAAGGCCAAAGCAATGACAGATCGTCTGTTCTGAAAAGTACTGCCCACCGAGGAAGGAAAACACATTTCCAGGTGGGATGCTTTGGTAAGGAATGAAGTTTCAAGTATATTGTAAAGACAGTTGCAAACGGCGAAGGTGTAGAGAAGGTTCATGAGATTCAATGTATATACTTTGAACTGAAGAGGTACGGAAAGCCCCAGTGCAGAGTCAAAGTCCTTGGTGATGAATGGGGTCCAGCATCTTTAAGGCCGAGGGTCTGGCAGAGCCATAGACCATTGATCCATAATCGAGTTTTGATCTAATAAGAGCACGATATACCTTTAACATTGAACAGCGATCTGCCCCAACTGGTAGAAGAGAGAACACGGAGGATGTTCAGTGTTCTTGTGCATTTGACCCGAAGCTGCTTTAAGTGTGGTATAAAGGTCAGTTTACGATCAAAGATAAGCCCCAAGAACTTGGTCTCCAGGACCACTGGCAGCAAAACTTCACCGATATGAAGTTCAGGATCAGGGTGAATACCCTGTCGATGGCAAAAGTGCATGCATACAGTTTTGGAGAGAGAGAAATTAAAGCCGTTCGCCAGAGTCCACTTCCGTACACAATTGAGGGCAGTTTGTAGTTGCCGCTCAAAATATCTCATGTTTGACGACTGACATGAGATGTGAAAGTCGTCGACATACAGCCCATTCGCAACAGTGAGAGGGAGTTGTTCAGTGATGGCATTTATCTTTATACTGAAGAGTGTAACACTCAATACACAGCCTTGAGGGATTCCAAGTTCCTGTACAAAAGAATGGGAAAGTGTCGAACCCACACGAACTTGCAATCTCCTGTCCATTAAAAATTTTTTAATAAACATGGGTAGATGGCCACGTAACCCATATGTATGGAGGTCTCGCAAAATGCCATACCTCCATGTTGTGTCGTAAGCCTTCTCTATGTCAAAGAATATTGATACAAGATGTTGGCGGTTGAGAAAGGCTTCTCTGATAGATGTTTCAAGACGAATTAGGTGGTCTGTGGCGGAGTGCTGTTGACAGAACCCACACTGGGTGGGTGAGAGGAGGTTGTTTGATTCAAGGAACCAAACAAGACGAGCATTAACCATCCTTTCTAATGTCTTACAGAGACAGCTCGTCAAAGCAATTCCGACGGTAGTTTAAAGGAATCTTGGGATCTTTCCCTGGCTTAGCGAAAGGTAAAATAATAGCATGGCGCCAGGCATCAGGAAAAACATTCTCCTGCCAGATCCGGTTGAAAACAATCAGAAGGACATCAAGAGAAGCAGGAGATAGATGGTGCAGCATGTCATAATGAATATCATCAGGTCCAACAGACGTACTGGCAGACTGATGAAGGGCCATTTTTAGTTCCACCAGGGTAAAGGGACAATTATAGTCAAAGAAACAGTCAGTTCGAAAAGGAAAGAGGTGATCGCTCTGCCCGAGTCTTGATGGCCAGGAAGGTGGAGGAACAAGCAGAAGTGCTAGATACCCAGCAAAAGCTTTCACCTAGAGTGTTAGCGATGTTCCGAACATCAGTTACCTCCTGACCATTAGAGAGTAAGATCAAGAGGGGGACAGAATTATAGTTCCCATTAACCTTTCAAATCCCGTCCCATATGATCTTGGAACTGGTGGTAGAAGATATGCTGGTTGTGAACTTAATCCAAGATTCCTTCTGGCTTTGACGTCTTACCCACCTAGCATGTGCACGAGCCCATTGGAAAGCAATCCGGTTTGAAAGTGTGGGATATCTACGAAAAGTATCCCAGGCCCGCTTTTGAGCCTTCCATGCTAAGTGGCAAGCAGGATTCCACCACGGACGAGGATATCGTGGAAAACGTGTCGAGGTTTTAGGAATACACTGAGCAGCTGCATGTGTAATACAGTCAGTTACCACTGCTACACAGTCATCTATTGATGGCTGATTTACGATGGCAGGATCAAGTTCTGCGAGAGCAGTGAAAGTGGACCAGTCTGCCTGATCCAGCTTCCACCGGGCACGCTGGTAGGGTGGCATCGACCACGCCAGTCTCTCTCAAAAGGATGGGAAAATGATCACTGCCTAGTGGATTACTGTCAACCCTCCATGAAAAATGGGAGAATAATGAAGGGGAGCAAACTGAGAGATCAATAGCGGTAAAGGACTGACTAGGTGCATGAAAGTAAGTGGAAGAACCAGTATTGAAAAGAGAAAGATTGTGATCAGAGAGCATCCGCTCTACAGATCGGCCCCTCCCATCAATAATAGCACTTCCTCAGAGGGGATGATGTCCATTAAAATGCCCTAGGATTAGAAATGGAGATGGCAACTGTTCAACGAGAGTATCAAGATCTGATTAATCATATGTCTCTCCACGGGACAGGTACAGAGAACAAACAGTGATGGTATGACCCAAGGAAACACTGATGGCTACAACCTCCAAGGGTGTGTTGAGTGACAAAGACAGGGTGGGCACGTGTTGATCAACCAACAGTGCCACCCCTCCATGTACTCGACCATCACACAACCTGTCATTTCTGTACAGAGAAAACTGCCGAATGGAGACAGTATCAGCAGTTTTAAGAAATGTTTCTTGTAAAGAAAGACAAACAGGATAGTAGGAAGCAATCAGCGTTTTGATATCATCCAGATTAGAACGTAAACCTCGACAGTTCCATTGTATCAAGGTGGCCATTTTTAAGAATGGGTAGGTGAAGTGGCTGGAGAACCCGTCGATTTACGACCACGTCTTTTTTCTTTACTGTCTTTAGTCGGAGGAGGTCTATCAACCTCCATGGATCCTGCTCTGGGTCGGGTGGGCAGGTTTTTGTTATTGGAAGGGGAATCCAGTGACTGAGGACGTGAAGGAATAATTGTTTTGTCTCTTGTGGTGGGAGAAAAAATGTATCAGAAGAAATGCCTGTATTTGAAACTGAAGGGCGTGGATCTTGAGGTTTGTTGGAAGGTATGGGAGGAACAGAGATGGGTGTGGAAGTCGATTCATCAACCTTTTTAACCACGGAGGTCAAAAGGCTTTTCATTTGTTTTGAAAATGATTCTCTTGGAGGCACAGAGAGATCTGTCTGCACTCCCACTGTAGTTGTGGAATGAAGTGCATCAGCATATGTCCGAGAAGGAGTTGTGGACAGCAATTTCCGAGCCTCAGGATAACAAATGTTATGTGTCGTTTTCAAACGCTGCACCTCTTTTTCCTCCAACCATTTTGGGCAAGAATGAAAGTAAGAGGGGTGAGAACCATTGCAGTTTACGCAATGTGGGTTCATGTCACAGTCATAGGCACCGTGGTCCTTGCCTTCACAACGAGCACATGTCAGGAAACCACGACAAGATGTCTTTGAGTGACTGAATCTCTGACATTGGAAACATCGAAGAGGGTTTGGTATGTATGGCCGAACCCTGCAAATGAGATAACCTGCCTTGATGGTAGCAGGTGCATGTGGTGAAGTAAATGTTAAAACGAGGGTATTTGTTGGCAGTGTAACTCCATCTTTGCGAGTGGAGATGCGCTTCACTGCAGAAACTCCTTGAGTGGAGAGACCAGCGAGAATCTCTGACTAGGGAACGTTCTTCAAATCCCTTTCAACAATAACTCCTCGTGAAGAATTCAAGGTAGCATGGGGTGTAACCTCAATAGGTATATCCCCAATTGCCTTTGAATTCAAGAGGAGTTCACTGTGTTGGGATGTGGATGTTTCAACCAATATGTCACCAGATCGAAGTTTCTTTACTGACTTTGGAGAGCCAGCAAGTCCCTCTAGTCCCTTTTGAATAAAAAATGGGGACATTTGCCCTGAAGGTTTTTTTGAAAGAGAATGTAATATAAGAAAATGAGGTGCGTGTGTTACTGATGTTGAAGATTGCTGTTCTGAGTATTCAAGGCGTGGTCGCTACCCATTGACTGTTTTTTTACAATTTTATTTAAATTTTTTGGAGGATCCATAGGAAAAGAAAATTTCGGTACTCACTGACCCCACCCACCATGGAGCCCTACAAGGGGACGCACTACAAAGTCATGCAAGGACAATGCAGCAACGCCAGGGTTTCGTGAGCACTATACCCAAACACTAGCATCAGGCACAATGTCCACAACACCCGTTGAGAACTTCCAACACTGGTACTTGGTTGACTCTAGCCCAAGTGGACCAGCCGATTGACCCAAGGGGGGCCACCCAAAGGCCGCCCGTCTACAGGAATTCGAAGCCAAAGTGGTGTGTTAGGGTTGGACCCCTCAACCACCAGGATCCTCTCCTCCCCTTCACGGGTCGCCACGCACGGCAACACGTGGGTGGATGTTTAGATCCCAGAGAAGGTAATCAGATAGAACAGAACCTTCCCTGGGAGGTCCCCTCACCACGTATAGGAATCCACACCAAGGGGGATTAAAAAAGAAAACATCAACTGTTCAATGAGAGCATCAAGGTCTGACTGATCATAGGTCTCTCCAAGCATCACAAAGAGAGAGCAAATAGTGATTGTATGATCCAGGGAAACATGGATGGCTATAGCCTCCAAGGGTGTGTCGAGTGGTAAAGACAGTGTGGGGACATGCTGATCAACCAACAGTGCCACCTCTCCATGCACTTGTCCATCACACAGTCTGTCATTTCTGTACAAAGTAAACCTCTGAATGGTGACTGTATTGGAAGGTTTCAGAAATGTTTCTTGTAAGGAAAGACAAACAGGATGGTAGGAAGCAATCAGAGTTTTGATGTCATCCAGATCAGAATGTAAACCTTGACAGTTCCATTGTATCATTGTACATTGATACAGTAGTAAAAAAAAAAAAAAAAAAAAAGAGAGAGCATGATATGAAATGAAGAAATCAAAACTGCAATGCCTTATTCATGTTGTAATTGTAACTCTATAATTAGGACAGAGTGGAGTTTATGATTGGATAAAGGAGAATAAAATTTCTAAATGTAGACAAATAAATGGTATTGAACAAACACCAGAAAATATTAGAAAGCTATAAACAAAGTACAGCACTGAATTAGGCCACTCCTTTTAATTGGTAAGTAATCTGAATTAGGCCACTCCTTTTAATAGGTAAGTAATCTGTAGATTCAAAATATAGAATACTAATGAAAAACACTCCCAGATATTGTAAAATGTGGGATTCTAGCTCTTAAGTTATTGACATTTTTAATATTAGTTTTAAACATGTATAGGTATAGCAGTATGTAAAAATTTGTTAAGAAATATTCTATACTTAATGAACCTATATCTTTTGATATATAATACAGAAAGTTAATGGCATGAAAAGGAAAAGGCAATGAAAAAAAAGGAAAAAAGATTTTTCATGAATATATTATGACCAATTCTTTACATTTTAATCAAAACAATCTTACTTAAAAATCCTTTAAACATAACCTTAATCAAATGTTTTAAGTTTACATAATTATTACAACTGATTAGTTAAACTAGTCAATGTGATAGTTTAACCTTTTGTTTTTCTTATCTTGGTCAACTGTTTGAATCAGTGAATCTAATAACAGTATTTTTTTCTTTTTACTTTTTTTAAATGAAATTGGTCTTTAGCAAATTACAGTGTTATCCATTAACTTACACCATATGTTAATAATAATATTAATTACATCTTTGTTTCACCTATCTGGAAGAAAATAAGCAGGTATAAATCACTAAATATTATATTCTTTTTTATTTTCACTCACAATTTCTTATAATTAGCAAAGCATTAAAATAGTGTAGTGCAGGTAACGACGCGGATGAAAGATTTTAAGTAGCAAGTAACATAAAGGTTATATTTGAAAATATGTTGATGTTGTTAGTATTACCATCGAATCGCGTTCGTGATGATAAATATATCACACATGATCTATTTCGTCAGCAGAAAAATATCATTTCCGTCTTGTATATTAAAATATAAGCTGCTAGAGAAATTTCGGTACTCACCGCCATTTTCCATAGTCTTATTGTACAAATTCAAAGCATCGTATAGTATATAAGCCATAATGCTTTTTTCTTATGATGATAGAAATTACAAAATTGAAATAGCCACCAAATGCTATCTCGCTAACCACACTGCGATCCCTCTTCCCCACCCAATTCGACTGCAAAAGTTGTGATCCGGCGTTTCGGTTACTTGGATAAACGCAACAGTACTGCTACCTATAAAAAAATAATAATTTTAAGCATGTTATTATAAATATCAGACAATTAATTTTAAATTATTATGAACGATCTATACAATTTTTGAAAATATTTATAAAGAAACAAAATATAATGGTTAATAAGTACAAAAAGTTTAACTTTTTTCCAAAGATAAATACCTATATGAATGTTCAGTGCAATATTTTTTTTTTTATTTTTAGGCAGAATTTATATTTTTTATTGCATAAGAAAGTTATGTTTTTGTTCGTTTCAAAGCAAAGCCGCATTAGATTTTCTGTTCTGCCAACTGCAAGGAATCGACCTTAGGATTTTAGCGTAGCCTCGTTGTGGGTATTTTTATACACAAAATACAGTTATAAAACATAGATAAACGATCAATAATCACTAATGTCTGTAAAGTAATCTTTTTAAAACAAGTTTCTCGTTGTTATGAAGTGCATACAAAAGTAATTCTCCTTGAGTTATTCTAGAATATGAGTATATTCATTTAAATCAGCGCATTCATTAAAAAAACAAAATTTTTTATTTATAAATGGCTTGTTTTTAGTAACTTTAATTTTCGTGTCTGAAAATGAATGAAAATATCATATTAATCTTAATATTGTTTTTAGTTGTATATTAAGGCCCGGCATAGCCAGGTGGGTTAAGGCATTCTACTCGTAATCCTAGGGTCGCGGGTTCGAATCCCGGTCGCACCAAACATGCACGCCCTGTCAGCCGTGGGGGCGTTATTACGTGACGATAAATCCGCTATTCGTTGGTAAAAGAGTAGCCTAACAGTTGGCGATTACTAGCTGCCCTCCCTGTAGTCTTATATTGTTAAATTAGGGACGGCTAGTAAAGATAGCCCTCGCGTAGCTTTGCGCGAAATTAAAACAAACAAATAGTTGCATATTAGCATTAAAGTAATGTCACACAATCACACCACTCATGTAAAAATGTAAGTCAAGCTCCCTGATTTGTAAACAAATACCACAACATAAATTTAGTCAATAATTTGGATTCAAATATTAATCTATGAACTAATAAGTATTTTGTACATTATGTATGACTTTAAATTACATTCACTGAATGCGTAAAAAGATTTAATTTTTAAGATGTACCTGAAATAAGTGTTATACTTTTCAACTAAGTCGTAATTTCAACCAATAATTTATTTGTTACATAACGCACATCTTTAATTCCGTAAATATTGTTAACGTTCCTAAAGGACTTTATACATATATAAAGACGTTGCGGATTGCGTGTGAAAGCAAACTGAAAGTACAAGAAATATTATTATTAATGCTTACTTACACAACTTAGAAACCGGGTTTCTATACCTATGGTGGGCAGAGCACACATAACAATTTGTGCAGCTTTGTGCTTAATAACATACAATAATTGTTATTAATGTTTGCAGTCAATTTCAGTCTACTTTTTTATCCCCCGCTCGGACGGAGGTAAGTCTATCGATTCACAACGCTAAAACCAGGGGTTCAGTTCCCCTCGGTGAACACAGCAAATAGCCTGATGTGGCTTTGCTATAAGAAAACACACTCAATGTACTTCTTACACAGATAAAACCTTGATTTTGATTTTCCAAATGGTAGTAAAAAATCCCTGAAATTTATAATTATGAACAAGATGAAAGATAAATAAAATGCACAAGCAAAAAGCTTAAAGATTATGAAAGCAAATAAGCAAGAAATATGCATATATCGAAAGGTTTTACGCACACAAAAAACTTCTGTCCCTAAGTATACAGGAAATATTGCAGGGACAAACGGTATAGCAGATAAAACTATTGTTGTTTATCTTTTTAAACTTGAAATATATTTTATCTTCAATCAAATAATAATAAATACTTTGATTACACAAATTCCTTATTTTATGTAATACTAATACGATTGTATGACTTGGTTTGTTTTGAATTTCGCGCAAAGCTACTCGAGGGCTATCTGCGCTGGCCGTCCTTAATTTAGCAGTGTAAAACTAGAGGGAAGGCAGCTAGTCATCACCACCCACCGCCAACTCTTGGGGTACTCTTTTACTAACGAATAATGGGATTAACAGTCACATTATAACGCCCACACGGCTGAAAGGGCAAGCATGTTTTGTGTGACGCGGATTCGAACCCACGACTCTCGAAATACGATTCGAGTGCCTTAACCACCTGGCCATGCCAAGCCTATCTCCAGGTACTCTACCAACTGAGTTGTAGGTTTAGTTCACGAACGATTGCTACTAATTAACAGTTAACACTACTACACTATTATTTTGTTCAGGAATTCGTACCATGAACATGAGTTTGAATACAAATGTCAAAATATTTTCTGTAACAGTTAATGTATGTTTTTATGCAAGATACCACAGAATGAAAGAGAAATACACGCTTCACTGTTGGTTTTTTTAAAGGATCAATACACACCATAGATTTTACAAGATGCTATACAGATGGCCAGGTGGTTAAAGCACTCGAGTCGTAATCCGCGAGTTCGAATCCCCGGCGCACCAAACATGCTCACTCTTTCAGCCGTGGGGGGCGTTATAATGTTACGGTCAATCCCACTATTCGTTGGTAAAATAGTAGCCCAAAATTTGATGGTGGGTGGTGATGACTAGCTGCCTTCTCTCTAGTCTTACACTGCTAAATTAGAGACGGCTAGCGCAGATAGCCCTCGTGTAGCTTTGCGCGAAATTCAAAATAAACAAAGAAGCTGTAATACAGACATAGGAACTATTAAAAACATACTGTCTTTATTACTTAGGAAGTAGTAAGTAATTCAGTGTTAAATTATTTATTGGACAAGTTGCACAAATGATACGAAATGGAACATGGAACTATAAAGAGGATAATTTCGATACATATTGAGATAAAATTAAAGGCATTTATTCTTGTCTCTCTATATATACATAGTTTCCCAGTGGCACGGTAGTTTGTCTGCGAAATCACACCGCTAGAAATCGGGTTTCTAAAATCCTGGTGGGCAGAGCACAGATAACCCATTCTGTAGCTTTATGCTTAATTACAAACAACCGAAACAAATTCACTCTCCCTGTGTGTGTATATACATACATACATACATATACACATCATATTTTATTTCTCATTCTATATCTAAGTTACATAAGAAGACGTTACCATCTAGTAATTCACTTCTTCACCATACGCACTCAATAAATTTTCATCTTCGTGTAAACAGTTTGCATTTAAACTAATGAAGGCAGTCGTCTATCTTACCAAATGTATATCTAATAACTTTTCTTCAGGTTTATGAGTTTCAGTAATTTGGAATAAAACCTTCATCACAATTCGCAAACAAGCAAGGCACATTATGATAATTAACTGAGAATATTTTATAGTTTAAGTCACATCAGGAACTGTGGCTTTGTGGTATAAGTGCTTATGGATGTTGGTTGATGTTTATACTTCCAATCTATTCTGTCCTACTGAGCATGCCAGTATTTCGAATGATTTGATTGGTTTGTTTTGAATTTCGGGCAAAGCTACACGATGGATATCTGCACTAGCCGTCCCTAATTTTGCAGTGTAAGACTAGAGGGAAGGCAGCTTGTCATCACCACCCACCGCCAACTCTTGGGCTATTCTTTTGCCAACAAATAGTGGGATTGAACGTCACATTATAACGCCCCCACAGCTGAAAAGGCGAGTATGGTTGGTGCGACGAGGATGCGAACCCGCGACCCTAAGATTACGAGTCGCACGCCTTAACAACCTGGTCATGCCGAGCCTATTTCTAATGAAGTGTGTTGTTCAGTCTACTAATTTGTAATTGTACGTTGTTGAGTACAAGGAGCTAGCTATGCTCTGCTAACTGAAAAGATCGAGTCCTGAATTTTATCACTCTAAGAAATCGATCACACTGCTGAGCCACTAGAGAATGAGTGGTTATTAAATACAAAATTTATCCTGCCAAATATCCGAAGCAAAGCGAACGTGGTACGAAATTTCCAAAGTTGCACCATCCGAGCTTTTTACATGGTAACATTTATGTCCTGTTGTAAAATTTAACCACTAGAGTGTGAATTGTAATCCAATCTTCAAAATCGTCTCGAAGTCATCTTCAGGTTTTTCACACATACACAGCTCCTCCTCGTAGCATTAGGTTTGGATTTATTTTTGTTCAATTTATATTTAGCTTGCACTATATAATTCATTCTAAATTATCTTCATGTCACTTCAAGTGGAAAGATATCACAGAAAAAATAAAATACGGTGCAAAAAATCAGTTTATGACACAGAAGTGAGACCATACTTGACAATTTATAATTTACTGTTATGCGATCGTGCGAAATTAAATTGCATGACTTACGTATTTCTAAAACTATATTCAGTTAGATGTTGTTGTTTTGAATTAAGCACAAAGCTACACAATGGACTACCTGTGCTCTGCCCACCACAGGTATCGAAACCTAGATTCTAGCGGTGTAAGTCCGTAGACATACCGCTGTGCCACTGGGGGGGGGGCATATGAAGGTTTGTTAGTAGATTAGGTTCCCCCGGTGGGGCAGAGATAAGTCTTCGGATTTACAACGCTGCAACCAACAGTTTGATTCTTCTCGGTGGATACAGCAGACGGATCGATGTGGTTTTGCTTTAAAAAGAGAGACTCTATAGATTAGTAAGGATTGCTTACTGAAATTAACTATTTTCATGTATGTTGGTTAAATTACTATAGAAACGGTCTCTCGGGGTTAAAAAAAGGTGAGGCTTAGAATATTTACACTTCTATTATTGTCTACAGAAAAAAAAAAGCTATTGTATTGTTAAAAACATTTTAACTATGAGTTTTATAAAGTGGGATTACAAAGTAAATTAAGTATTTAAAAACCACTAAAATTTTTAGGCTTCAAACATATACGCATTTCGTCCGGACAGGCTCGGCATGACCAAGTGGGTTAAGGCGTTCGACTCGTAATCTGGGGGTCGCGGGTTCGAATCCCCGTCGCATCAACCATGCTCGCCGTGGGGGCGTTATAACGTTACGTTCAATCCCACTATACGTTGGCAAAAGACTAGCCCAAGAGTTGGCGGTTGGTGGTGATGACTAACTTCTTTCCCTTTGGTCTTACACTGCTAAATTAGGGACGGCTAGCGCAGATAGCCCTCGTGTAGCTTTGCACGAAATTCAAAATAAACAAAAATCGTCTGGACAGATATTGTAAGTGTTGTACTATGATAACCTTTGTATTGAGATAAGTGCACATAGATCACCTTTCTTCTATATAACAAACGTGTGGTAATTTGCTAGTGCCATATTAGCAATATACCTATAGGATTAGACCTTTAGTTTAGTTGATATAACATAAAAAAACAGAAACAAACAAACAAAACCTAGTGCCAAGAGTTAACCAACGATTATGAGATAAAACCCGATGAAAGGTTTTGTCTGTGAGATGGGAGATTTGTGATAAATCGGTGTTAAAAAGTATCTTACTAGTTACTGCTAACAACTAATTCTTACTAGAAATTAGATCACCTCAAATTCTTTTTCGTTACGTAACCACGATGTTCATGTCACGTGATGTAAAAATTAAGGAGTAGCAGGAAATATAAAAACTTAGATAAAGGACCGTAACCAGTAATTAATCTAGTTTTTAATTTTCACTTTCTTTTTTTCGTAAAAAGTACGAAGAGTTTATTAAAATAAACAAAAGAGACGATTATTACGGAGAAGTAATGTAATTTTTATTACGATTTCGTAAATAACAGCTCATTAAAAAAAAAAAACAGAACAAAATAATGCTCGGTAATGCGTTTCTGTGTGCTTGTTCAACTCTACAAAAATCACCGAATAAACCTTAAGACTATTTTACAATCATCTTACGTGCACGCAAACAAATCATTGCGCAACCGTTATAACTTTTGTTCTATCATTATCTTTGAGAACACGTTCCAAGTGGCACAGAGACGCTCTCGGTGGATTGGAACGTAGCGGCAGTTACCACATCAAAGTAGGACAAAGCAAGACTAACTTGAACTTGAAGCTTTTACACACAACTATGTTACCGGTTTGTAAAATACAGGACAGAAAATTTAATTGTCTCAAATGAGGCAGGATAGAAATATGAACAAATAAGCAGACCAACGACGTCATCGACAAGGCTCTGAAAATAACTAATTCGTTTGTAACAGAACGATGAAGAAACTAATAGTGAATGAATATCTAAGTTTATAACTATTCCGTTTTTGACCTAGAAAAAAAAGGGGAAGAGCGAGCGACCTTCTCTGGTTATATCACAAAAGGGAAGAGCGAGCGACCTTCCCTGGTTATATCACAAAAGGGGGAAGAGCGAGCGACCTTTCCTGGTTATAAAAAAAAGAAAGAAGAATGAGGACAAACAACAACAGAACTATTCATATAATAAAAATATATGTGATGCAAGCATATCAGACTTTTAATTTCTTTAGCAGTGGTTTACAACCTTTTTTATCCCCCGCACATATAAAAAAATTTAATATGTTCTCGCACCCCTTACAGTAAATACTTATTTAAGAATAAAGGTGAAAGTGGCCAAAACAAATATTATTTCGCACCTCCAAGGGGTGCGAGCACCTCTGGTTGGGAACCACTGTTCTATAGCAACACAACAAAAGTACAGGTTAAACCGTAGTTAGCAGTAATACTTAGCCGTGTATGGTATGACACTACCGAGACAAGAAAATAAAGGCTCGGCTGTATCTGTGATTGTATCAAGTAGGACAGAACTGTAGAGTAGAAACAACATTATAGAAGGATCTTGAAGACAGATTAAGATGAGAACATGAACCATTCCTTAGTACAATAATTATAACTTCCTGTACAGCTTGAGTGGCTTACAACTATAAAAATCAGGGCTTAGTCTCTGTGATAGGCACAGTACAGATAGCTCATTTTGTAGCGTTGCGCTTGAACAAAATACATGTAGATGTCACAGAAAGTCGAACATTTGTTTTGAGTTTTCAAGCCAAATTTCGAAAGTAAAGAATATTCAAACAGAACGAATTAAATTTATTTTGTGAAACTGCCACTGTAAAACCACGAATACCGATTTTAGACTGAGAGAGTACCGAACAACTTACTGATTGATTCAGACTCGTCAGATTTGTTCAAAATTAAAAAAACAACAACATAAATATCAATAAAAAAACAAAAAATATCCTTTTAATGTTGCTTCATGGAAGGTTAGTATAAAACTTGAGGGCTTATAACGCTAACATTCTGGGTTAGATCCTTGCAGTACACAGAGCACAGACATTTCAACAACAATCAAACCTTATTGCTATCTATTACAAATCGAGGTATCCGTTCTTTGTCCGGGTTATGAACTTTCAAAAAATGTGGGGTGGATACTGTGATAAATAACACAAAAATGCTAAGTTTCACACATCTTATTTATTATATAACATATTATTAAATTATTCATTATTACTACACCAAAAGCTTTAATAATTCGCTACGTATTTACTCAAAACATAATATACGCTGTGCAGTGGTCGAAGTGTGTATGTGTGTTTTCTTATAGAAAAGCCACATCGGGCTATCTACTGTGTTCATCGAGGGGAATCGAACCCCTGATTTTAATGCTGTAAATCCAAAGACCTTGACGCTCTCCCAGTGGGAGACTATAGTTAATTTTGACTTCTTTGGAAGAGGTAACGGTTAACGTTGCAATGACAGGGAATGTTCTCTGATACTCGGTTTCAACTCTCAACTATTAATGTATTTCCATGCTGTTTCACGTCATTAACTAATTGACGATCATTGGCTGCAGAAGTGCCTTAGGGGCCGAAATTGTAAGGTCACGGGTCAAAGTAGGAAGTGGGTATAACTTAAGAAACAGCTCTTCATATCAGCCTCATTGTGGCTGTTGAAATAGAATCTTCAACTAAGCTTATGCATCACTGCAATAGTGGTGGCTTTTTAATTGTTCATTGCACATATCCACAGAGTGTGTTAGCGCACTCTCTAAGTTATATAAGATGTTCATGTGCCCTCCTCGTTTGTGCATTTTGTGTCATGGAAATTTTAATAAAGTTTTTACCTGTATGTGTAAGGACGTGACGTCATATATTAATATAGTTAACATTAACCTACGTCATAAATAAAAAGTGCTCAAAATTAACAGCAATAATGGGAAGTAGTTGGGGACTTCTTATTAACATGGCTCTTGTTCCAAACTATCATCCCATAAAGTTTGGTTGAGATTGGCAGCAATAATGGGAAGTAGTTGGGGACTTCTCATTAACATGGCTCTTGTTCCATACTATCATCCCATAAAGTTTGATTGAGATTGACAGCAATAATGGGAAGTAGTTGGGGACTTCTCATTAACATGGCTCTTGTTCCAAACTATCATCCCATAAAGTTTGGTTGAGATTGGCAGCAATAATGGGAAGTAGTTGGGGACTTCTCATTAACATGGCTCTTGTTCCATACCATCATCCCATAAAGTTTGGTTGAGATTGACAGCAATAATGGGAAGTAGTTGGGGACTTCTCATCAACATGGCTCTTGTTCCAAACTATCATCCCATAAAGTTTGGTTGAGATTGACAGCAATAATGGGAAGTAGTTGGGGACTTTTCATTAACATAGCTCTTGTTCCAAACTATCATCCCATAAAGTTTCGTTGAGATTGACAGCAATAATGGGAAGTAGTTGGGGACTTCTCATTAACATGGCTCTTGTTCCAAACTATCATCCCATAAAGTTTCGTTGAGATTGACAGCAATAATGGGAAGTAGTTGGGGACTTCTCATTAACATGGCTCTTGTTCCAAACTATCATCCCATAAAGTTTGGTTGAGATTGACAGCAATAATGGGAAGTAGTTGGGGACTTCTCATTAACATGGCTCTTGTTCCAAACTATCATCCCATAAAGTTTGGTTGAGATTGACAGCAATAATGGGAAGTAGTTGGGGACTTCTCATTAACATGGCTCTTGTTCCAAACTATCATCCCATAAAGTTTGGTTGAGATTGACAGCAATAATGGGAAGTAGTTGGGGACTTCTCATTAACATGGCTCTTGTTCCAAACTATCATCCCATAAAGTTTGGTTGAGATTGACAGCAATAATGGGAAGTAGTTGGGGACTTCTCATTAACATGGCTCTTGTTCCAAACTATCATCCCATAAAGTTTGGTTGAGATTGACAGCAATAATGGGAAGTAGTTGGGGACTTCTCATTAACATGGCTCTTGTTCCAAACTATCATCCCATAAAGTTTGGTTGAGATTGACAGCAATAATGGGAAGTAGTTGGGGACTTCTCATTAACATGGCTCTTGTTCCAAACTATCATCCCATAAAGTTTGGTTGAGATTGACAGCAATAATGGGAAGTAGTTGGGGACTTCTTATTAACATGGCTCTTGTTCCAAACTATCATCCCATAAAGTTTCGTTGAGATTGACAGCAATAATGGGAAGTAGTTGGGGACTTCTCATTAACATGGCTCTTGTTCCAAACTATCATCCCATAAAGTTTGGTTGAGATTGACAGCAATAATGGGAAGTAGTTGGGGACTTTTCATTAACATGGCTCTTGTTCCAAACTATCATCCCATAAAGTTTGGTTGAGATTGACAGCAATAATGGGAAGTAGTTGGGGACTTGTCATTAACATGGCTCTTGTTCCAAACTATCATCCCATAAAGTTTGGTTGAGATTGACAGCAATAATGGGAAGTAGTTGGGGACTTCTCATTAACATGGCTCTTGTTCCAAACTATCATCCCATAAAGTTTGGTTGAGATTGGCCCTGCGACCTAGGAGTAGTTAGATAACAAAAAGGCTCGGTATGGTTAAGGTACTCGACTCGTAATTTCAAAGGTCGGGGGTTCGAATTCTCGTCGTACCAAACATGCTCGTTCTTTCAGCTGTTGAGGCATACAATCCTACGGTCAATCTCACTATTCGTTGGTAAAAGAGTTGGCCGTGGGTGGTTATGACTAGCTGTCTTCCCTCTTGTCTCACACTGTTAAATTAGGGAAAGGCTAGAGCAGATAGTCCTCGTGTAGCTTTGCGCGAAATTAAAAAAAACAACAAACAAACTAGATAACAGAAACAAAAAACAGACAGACACACAGATTACTGAGCGTTATATATACATAAATATATATATAAAGTTACTCGTATCTTGAGTAATGTATTGATCTCCGCTTAACAGGGACTGAGAGAACTTGTCGTTTTGTACAGAAATCTTGCGTGTTTTTTTTAAATAAACGAGTTTAAATGAGCATTATTTGACTAGGAGCTAAAAAAACAACAATAAAGATAACCAGTCTGCGGATGGTGAGAAAATTTAATGTAAGGTTAACGAATTTAGTATGTTAAACTTCGAATTACTGGCTTGTTTACATACACTTCACTACCTGTAGAGTTTATATATATATGTATATTGCAAAATATTGATTAATTTTATGTTTAAAGGATAAGCCTGAAAACTGGATGAAATAATTCATTCTCTATCTAAAACAGACAGGAAACTCTAACCCTTAATAGTACCTTGAGGTATTAACTGTAATACTGACGATGCTTTTGATTATAATTTTCATGTCACGTATGTTATGAGGGACATTGTAACCAACAAAGTCATGGATCAACAGGCAATTTGGTACATAAAGAGATTGGAGGAAAAAAAATTTAAATCCAACATAATCTGGGAAAATGGCAACAACTGAACATGCTCTCATTGGACGTACATTTGCAGTAACGTGAACACAACGCCAGGATAGGAAAAGGCTTTTCATGTTGATAACAAAACACCGACTGATTGTTAATGTGACACATTCATGAAATCTCCTCTTTTATCGCAATTTGTATTATTTTTCTAAATGGAACCAAAACAACCACATAAATTTAAATCAAGGAAGAATTGTCTTTTTGAAAGTGGGAAAACTGAATAAATCATTAACAATTCAGACAGTGAAATCAGATACGATTCTTAACCCTCACTTAAATTCAGATAATGGGTCATGAAGAACAAAATAAAACATATTTGTTAAGATGTGATAAGGTGACCCGATTCCAATCTAGTTCAGTTCACCTTATTTAAATGACTCATCTTTATTTATTCGCCATAATATACGTTTCTTGTTATTCCGAGAATACATACAAGTACCATAAATTGCTTTCTTTTTCTGTTACATTTATAAAGGTGAGAATGTTGGTACTTCTTTGCAAATAATGAAATGAAATCATTTGAAAGTGTGGGCGTTTATTCTACAATTACCGCCCCACAAGACGACAGTGTTAGGCGCCGCTACGCTCATAGTAACCGACAAACAACAAACTTTAACAAAAATCTGAAACAAGCATTGATCAGAAAAACGAAGCCTTGCTCACATGTGCTATGGTAACGCCATTGAAAACTTTAACATTGTAATCAGTTTATGGATGACCGAATGACACCATTATGAGCTTACTGTTCACTAGAGGTAGAATTATAATACTTTGTTTGTCAAGAAGCTGACAGTGTTAAACTAAAAGAAAACATTAGATATTTGCCACACGTATCAACGCTATTAGTTCAATTACAAAAGTGATAAACGAACCTACAGAGTACACGTTTAGTGACAATTTATCAAATAATATGTATGAAACTTAGTTTCATTCCTGTCTGTGCTTTCTCCAGTTTCCTATTCTATTCTCTATATTACTAATAAATTATAATTTTAGGCTCAATTTATTAGCTGTTTGTGTTTTGATGTTACTTTCAGCCACCAAAGGTTGATATTCTATTTTAATATTATTCTAAATTTGATTATGTATTTCACTTTTAAATGAAAAACACACCTATTAAAACACGGATGTTATAAAAATGCTTATATATATACTTGAGTTTAAAGCGCTTGGTAATAAATACGAACAATAAATCTCTAAAAGTGAGAATACAATGCACAGGGGTTAATAGAAGGGAACAGACGTACCTGAGTGCAACTAGTAATAATCGATCCAAGTGCTTTCCAAGGTGACCAAGCTTTGGTTTACTTTCGTAAATCTGGTTTCTCTTGTTACCTCAGCGCCCCTTTAAGCCGTTTCGTCACCTCAACTAAACAAAGTGGGTATATAGGTTGGTAACGCGGAGGGATATATAACCACTAATTCAGTCCTAATCGGAAGGATACACAGTTGCTCATCCAAACTGAAGTGTTCTCGGCACGTGTTATGTAGAAAACTTGTTTTAGTATTTTACTATTCAAACCGTGTAATACGTATTGTTTTATTTACTTCACTTGCGCATGTCGAGTAGCGAGAACATAAGGAAAAATTATTAATTCATTGAGACCTGATAGTTTCGTCAAGACAAGTTCTCTTAAGTATATAACATTAGCCCGGATTATTTGATGTATATACTTCGTGCATATGCACAAAATTTTTCCCAATCTTGAAAACAGAAACAGGTGTACATGGAAATGGCATCTGGCCGAAGCAATACAGATAAATATAATTCACACTTTTATGTTTTGCCGAGTTATTAATTTCAACGGGGCAGGATATGAGGATTGTTTTAAAAATTAGTTATATTTGATACTAAAGTATTAAAGGGAGAGCACAATATCTTTAAACTGTTGGCGGTGGTTGTGTATTATTTCGTAAGAAAGATTAAAGTATTTTATTATTAAACATAATAAAGTAGAAAGTTGTTCTGTTATTTACATACTGTTTACATCATATGTTCTGTTAAATTTAAATGACCCCCAGTGGCGCAACGACAGATCTGCAAACTCACACTGCCAGAAACCGGGCTTCGATACCCGTGGTGGGCAGAACAAAGATAGCCAATTGTGTAGCCTTGTGCATAATTTCAAACACACACACACACATGCGTTTCAATAATGCACAGAGTTCCACAATTCTTTAAAACAGCACTGATTCCCTGTGAATGGCCCGGCATGACTAGGTGGGTTAAGGCGTGTGAATCGTAATTCGAGGGTCGCGGGTTCGCATCCCCGTCACGCCAAACATGCTCGCCGTTTTAGCCATAGGGGCGTTGTAGCGTGACGGTATAAAGGCAGTAGCCCAAGAGTTGGCGGTGGGTGGTGATGACTAGCTGCCTTCCCTCTAATCTTACACTGCTAAATTGGGGACGGTTAGCGCAGATAGCCCTCGAGTAGCTTTGTGCGAAATTCAAAACAAACCAAACCAATCTTCTTTCAACTTCTGCAGCATACCTATGATTACCAACATATTCTGACAACTTCCACAAAACATCTCGACCAACATGACAATATTGGTAAAGTTATAAAATACATTCAAACTAAAGAACTAAGAAGTGTCATTTAGGTTGAAAGAAATGTTCACATTGGCATTATGACTGTAAATTTTCGTAGTTAATTTTCATTAGGATCTAGAATGTTTCGTATAACTTGTTATGAACACTGTAATTCGTCATGTAGGATGCGCTAATGAAGCACTAAATATTTTCCTCGTTGTCATACGTAATCCAAATGGCCACTTATGCAACACTTGGACAAAACAGCATCGTCAGAAACCTAATATTTAGAAAATGGTGCAACAATTCAGCAGCACCTTCCACCTACATTATTACTTATAACTTAACAGCGGGATTAGCTGCCACTTTTGAAATGTGTAATAGTTGACAGTGGTTAAGAGACATACCACGGGCTCAAACATTGGACGATTCGATTGTTTGTTTTGAATTTCGCGCAAAGCTACACGAGTGCTGTCTGTGGTAGCCGATCATAATTTAGCAGCGTAAGATTAGAAGGAAGACATCTAATCATCACCTTCCCCCGCCAACTCTTGGACTACTCTTTTACCAACGAATAGTGGGATTGATCGTATCTTATAACGCCCCTACAGCTGAAAGGGCGACATGTTAGATGTGACGGGAATTCGAACCTGCGATCCCCAGATTACGAGTCGAGCGCCTTAACCACCTGGGCATGCGAGAACAGGACGTTTATATATCCAACCCTTCAAGCTGAGACACAGACCACCTTCGGCCTGTATCCTCATTGTAAAAATAACATTGTATCATATCAATCCGCTGTGCTACTGGGGAACTACTGATTTAGACTGATATTGCCAGTCTCAAGATATTGGTACAAGTTTTTTGTTTGTTTTTTTCGCTTTGTGACATACGTATCAAGGTTTTGTAGTGTTGAAAGTAATAAATTTTCAGAGTACGAGAATCTTGAAGCATAATGCAGCCACGTCAAATAGAGCAATTGTAAGAAATATTTAAGACAATGAACAGACACACAAAAAAATAGTGTCGTTGGGATGCTCACATAAAACTTTAAAACAAAAATTGCTGTAAGTGTTTTATGTTATTTTTTAATCTTTCAAAAATGACCGATAAAAAACTAAGTTATTACATTTTACGTTCATTCGATCATAATACTTTTGATTTTAGTAGGCGCCCATTTTTAATATACTGAAAATGTGTTTATTTGGAATTAAGCACAAAGCTACACAATGGGCTATCTGTGGTTATCGAAACCCGTTTTCTAGCGTGTTAGTTCGCAGAAATGCCGCTGTGGCACTGGAAGGTTGTACTGAAAAGCACCAACGTGTACTGTATCTAAGCACGCTTTGACTCTATTACTTATGTTTTCTCGTTATAGTGTTTTTTGTTGTTTTTCCTTGTCTCAAGAGGAGCAGATGTGACCTAATGGTTAGCATTTAGAACTGGGAATCTAAGAGTCCATGGCTCACATCTCGGTAACGAAAACGTACATTCCGCATTATGAGGTTGAGGGTGCGTCATGAGAGTGACAGTCAAATTTTATTAGTCGATTAAAGTAGAGAAAGAGCTGGTAGTGGACGTTGTCGAATAGTTAAGTACCTTCTAGTCTATCTGTTTAAAATTAGAGATGGCTAGCTCAGATAATTCTTGTATATTCAAAACAAAAAACTAAGGAAGAAAATGTTATAGTCAGTTATTTGTAATATTTCAACTATAAAAGAAACATTATATGTCGCCAAATACGTCAGAAAGCATTGCTGTTTTGTAGGCAGTGAAGTGTGGCTTATTGTGGTGCATTTTGCTGAGGTGTATGTGGACTTGCAACGCTAAAATCCAGGGTTCGATTCCCCATGGCGGCCATGACAGATAGGCTAACGTGGCTTTGTTGTAAAACAACCACATCAAATCTGTTCCTGTGAGAAATATATATTATAAGTACCGTAGTAGTTGTAGTAGAAATGAGCCAGATGTGCAATATAGATTAAAATTTTAAACATACGTAAACAGCAGGTAAACACAATTTTATAAGTGCTTTACACACACTGTTGAATTGCAAGCAAACAAACTGCAGAGTAGCAAGTCAAAAAAACACTTGAGAAAGTCGGTAAAGCAAAAAGAAAATTTTACAAAACCACATATTTGTCAATCTGACTGATTAACGTTGTTAGAGGGGTATAGCTCTCTTCTGCCTTTGCCTTGTGCAAAGCCAAATGAACATCATGAAATTACGCCACCTTGTCTGAGAGTGCTTTTTTTAGTTTTACTTGTAACCTTGGTAATAAAAAATAAAAACAATAACCATTTTGCAACACTACTAATGAGCTAACAATACACTAGTAGTCATATTCTATGATTACAGGCACGTTCTGTAAGTTGAAAACTAACAACCCACCCTACGATCACGTGCAAGTGAATGTTGATTCTTCAGATTTAGTTTTATATGATCTAACCTTTCAAAGTGAGGTCTTCAGTTCTATACATCTGACTCGAGGGTTCTATGTTGGACAAAGCAATTCTGTCACAGCAGTTGACGTTTAAGACTTGAGGATGAGACGAATGTCGGTGTCTCACACTGCTTTGCTCGAGCGTTATAGACTGAAGACAAGAACAACAAGCTGTATAATTTACTTTTGCATTTTCATATTTAAGGTTGCACTTGAAACAGTGTAATATTTAAAATATGCCTTTTAAGAAAACAAAACGAGAAAAAACGAGAAGATCTAATGAAGATAACCTTGAAAAACCTTTGTCCCAAGGGCGAGAGTATTGCTGCAGGAATAGAGATAAGACTAGAAATGGTAATTCTGAACATGCAAAACAATGTTTAGTCAATAATCCAGCCCAAAAAAGTTTCCATCTTGGCTAGATGGAATAACAACCACAGCAAAGATATCATAAAAAGTCAGGAACTGTCAGGAAATGTGTCTAAGAAACGTTACGAGAAGAATAGTCCTATAGCAGAGTTAATTTTGAGACTTAGTACAAAAACTAACCAAAAACTATGAGACACATTTTTAAATAAAAAATTAGGAAATAGAAATGGGTGCACCAAAAGTAAGTAAAGAAGGTACATGGTGTTCGGAAAGTCACTGTGCACTTATATATTTATCAACAGACATGTTTCAATGTAGAATACAGGAGGTACATATGAATGACAATTATGAACAATGTTGAAAGTGACCCCCATTGGCATCAATACAGGCTTGGATCCTTCTTATTTTGTTTCTAAACACTGCTATCAGTTGCTGGCTTGAAATAGACTGAATAAATGCTGCTATCGCTGATTTCAAAACTGCACAGTGACTTTCCGAACACCCTGTATAAATGGGCGGGACAATGTTACAACACTTGATGGTTTTTGCAACTTTAAAATGAGTGTGACCATCGTTTCGCTCATTTCTACTTTGTCTTTTACTTTGAATTTTGAAATTTACTGAATTTCATCAATGGCCAATCCTTTCTATATGCTTAACACATTTAAAAATATCAAAAATCAGGAATTTTGATACTATTCTTTTGGACCACTTCCTCACCGATCAGATAATTATAATGTCTTCCATAAGAAAAGTATGACTTTTGGAACACCTATTTATGATGTTATGCATTTCATTAGGGTGATGTAATCTGATTACATACGTGTATCTGTGATTGGTTGCTGATACAAAGTATACAGCAAAGAAATTTTGTTATATACAGCTTTCATTAAGTTTAAATAGTTACCAAGTTTCAAATAAGCACACGAACCTGGAATTGAAGGAACGATGACCACTCTCACTTTGACTTGTTCAGATATTAATTACCTTAACAGTATTATATATTTAGTCTATTTGACACGACCTCTTTCACTCCAACATTTTCTCACGGCCATTCGAAAGTCCATCGCCTCCAATTTAGGAACCTTTAATTTATTACAAACTTTAAATTAATTACAATCTTTTGTTCATGTCCATTTAAAACTATTAGTGACCACAGTCCTTTCTTTCCGTTATAGGTCACCAGTATAGAATTATTGGCCTTATCATTATAATTCTCCCACGACTGAAAGGGGATGTATGTTTGGTGAGATGGGAATTCGAACCCACGATCCACAGATTACGAGTCGAGCAACCTAACCACCCGACCAAGCCAAGTCATATGTGCCCATTATCCAGTCTTTTGTTTATTTATCACCATTAAAATAAAACTGCATTTATCATCTTTGGTCAATAGTATAAATATATACCAATACAGTTTTTGTTGTTGTTTATTTAACACCTAGATACAATAATCAGTCGTTTAATACAAGGTCATGACCTCTATTCGGCCTCGTCATCTACTTAAATTACAGCACAATAATTCTGATACATAACACCTATCTTGAGGCTTTTTACCGTTATTTACAATTATTATTATTCTGTTTTAGTTTTTGTTATTCTTTAAGCTTCTCCGTAAGACCTCTGGAATCAGGTGGAAGATAACAAGAGAATTAGTGGTGAAGAGAAACCCACTTCAAATAAAATGTATCTCAGTGTGTTTTCTTATAGCAAAGCCACATGGGGCTATCTGCTGAGCCCACCGAGGGGAATCGAACCCCTGATTTTAGCGTTGTAAATCAGAAGACATACCGTTGTACTAATGGAGGACAAATGTATCTCAAAACGGCTGACATTGGTATTAACACTTTTATTGATAAGGAGAGAACAACGTGAAGATGACCTAGGAAGGTCGAAACGTTGTTCTCTCCTTATCAATAAAAGTATTAATACCCATACCAGCCGTTCTGAGATACATAACAAGAAAATATTCTTGTATTTAGAAGTACAAGAAAAGATAAAACTAAGCAAAACAAATCATTATCTGATCAAACGAAATAGAGACAAAACACATTTTGTAGACCCTATCTATTTCTGTATCAACAGTGATCTCTACTTTGATTTTGGATCTTTGATGAAGATTCCGCATTTACATTCCTTATATCTTTATACTTACAATCCTAATTCCCTCCTAGTGGTTCAGCGTTAAGTCTACGGATTTATAAGGTTAAAAATCGGACTTCTGTACCATTGGTAAGCAAGCACAGCCAGCCTATTTTTTAACTTTGTACTTCGCTATAAACGAATCAAACGTAAACTCAAATCTTTGTTTTTTAGGCAGGCGTAGTGATATTTGTTGTGAATGTTTCTTACAACTTCATCATTTTTGAGTCATTTTCACTGAAACCATTATACTTTAATAATCTAGGTTTTATATGAACAAACAAATAAAATTTCACGACTGACATTAAGTTTTTTTGTGTTGTCAAGCACAAAATTATACAATAGGCTGTTGTGGCTCTGCCCTCCATATGTATCGATACTCGTTTCTTAGCATTATAAGCCCAGAGACTAACCGCTGCACTCCAGGGGGCCTGGCTGTAAGCATTCGCAACGCTGAAGATTTAAAGGGTTAGCTGCTATTCACTGATAGCTAATTTTATTTTAACAAACTTTTCCTTGTTTTCTTAGGATCTTTAGTATCATTTTCCTCCTGATATAATTATTCTTACATAACGTAATAGGTGAATCTTGTCAATTCTTTTTTTTTCCTTTTAACGTCCTAAATGTCAAAAGGTGAATCTAAGGCACTGATGTATAGCATTTTATTTTTGGTTCTATTTTTCCTCCAGGGTTTACTTGTTTCAGAAGTAAAGAATTTGCGTGATTAGAGTAAATTAATATATAACATTTTTTTTGGCATTTTTATTGCTATATATTTGGTGAGACAAAAACACGCAGCGTGGAGCGCGCGTATGCTCGATTCGCGTTTATTATTCGTTAGGATACCTACCAACCTATTCCCAAATTGAAATTCTTTTTAAGCAGAATTAGTGTAAATTAATCTATGAGAATTTGGATGTGATCAAATACAGCAACCAAAGTCCAAAACTGTAATTAGATACCAAATCGGTCAAGATATAACAGAGCCATGAGCTCAAAGTTTGTACTTGAAAATAGAAAACAAACAAACTCAGAACTATTTTATGAGTCGCTACGTCTTGGCTATAAAATTATGAAGATTGGATACCTCTTATCACGTGGTTTTAGTATTGGGTAAATCCCTAACACTTGTAGTTTGTTTATAACCAGTCAAATAATATAAATTACAAAATATTAGTTTTTGTTTTGCAGAATTTTGTTATTGCTAATTTCTGTTTGATTGGTATTTGTTACTTGGTAATTAGCACATACAATAAAACTGTAAGCACATATAAAAAAAAAAAACATCGTGAAATTTAAAGTTATATTCACCCGCAAAATTTGGCATAAGTCTGATTATACACATAAACGAGATTTGTTATGATGAAGTTTTTAATTACCAGACGGCGTTACCTGTTAAAAAATAATCAGAAGATAATAATAATAATAATAATAACTTACGTTAGTAGGGAAATAAAGAAAAGCGACGACAATGTAAACTTAATTATAATATTTTTTTGTAACTGAAAATTATTTGAGACAATAGATCATTTTAAGGAACACGTATCAAGAAGTCTGAACACTTTTTTTTTTTTTCTGTTGAGGAATTGTAGCTGTGACACTCTTCTAATATATTTGCGCAGGGTACTAAAGCAGCGATACTACTAAATAACTTCTTACGTTTTCGGCAGAGTGAGAAGATCCAACAATGATATTATAAACTACTGATTATTTTATTTGTATATCAACCATTGTTTACTTTCTTTAATTTAGTTCCGAGGAACTATTCGTCTTCCAGTAATTCAACAATAATAAAAATGGTCGAATATTTTAGGACTGTACTATACTGAAACATTTGAGGCAAAATTCTCGACTGAAAATGCATATTTAGCTCAACGTATTATTAAATCGCCTGTTTATAGATCTAAAAAAAAAGAAACATATGCTAATTTAACACTCCAAATGCTATAAATAAATGATAGATGAAACGAAGTGCAACAAAAGTAGCTGAAGATATACAGATGAAACGTCTTTGTAATTTCGTTAAAAATAAGCTTTCCTAAATCAATACGATAACCAGCATGTTTACACATTACGAGCGTTTGCAGACCAAAAATAGTTTTTAGTTTCACTATTGTCTACCTGTAGCGGTATTATAATTTCTTTCTTCCTAGGTTTTCCGTAAATTACATCTTAAACTATATGGATTTATCATGTATGTGTGCGTGTGTTTTCTTATAGTAAAGCCACATCGGGCTATCTAAGTCCACCGAATTTTATGATGTAAATGAGTTAAACGAATGAACTTGGTTTGTTTTGAATATCGCGCGAAGCTACGCGAGGGCTATCTGCAGTAGCCGTCTCTAATTTAGCAGTGTAAGACTAAAGTGAAGGCAGCTAATCATCACCACTCACCGCCAACTCTTGGGCTACTCTTTTACCAAAGAATAGTGTGATTGACTGTCACATTATAACACTCCAATCGCCTTAACCACCTGTCCATGCCGGGCCCCTAAAATAATGAAAAGGAATATCTTGTACAGTTTTGTAGATAACAAAAAGATTTTATTATTCATGAAAAATAACATATAGTTTTATAACACATTATAATTTTTAATTTCATTTTTTAAAGAAAAATTTCAAGTGAACCCATTCTTATGTTTCAGTCACGTTTTTCTTATGTTTGGATTCTCGAAGTTTCCTTACAATTAGTCGCCATTATTCACTTTGTAGTTAGGTTTACTTCAGGTTATGTTCTTGTTTTATTCTTGCGATGTGTATTACATTTCAGTTAGTCCCAAATTATATACTGTACAACTGAAACTTTCCATGTATAGTATGGGAATCCTGAGGGTGTGCATCTAGAAATTATTTTTTACATTTGGCTCAAAAAGGTTGTGGCTAATGTTTTTGCACAATAATCCTTAAGCCCTATAATTCTGCTTCCTGAAGGTCTATAGAAAAGTATCTTTTTTCTTTTATAAATTCTCACATCCTCTCCAGTGGCACAGGGGAATGTCTGTGGTCTCACACAGCTAGAAACTGGGTTTCGATAGCCGAAGCGTGCACAGCACAGATATCCCATTGTGTAGCTTTGTTCTTATTTCGAAACAAGCAGGCTAATTGCTCATTTACTGAATAAGCAATATGTGGAGTTTGGTAACAAATATTAGTTTTTTTTTAAATCAGAAAACAACTTGAAGTGAACTAAGTTTGAAAGGCAACAACAAACAACGGGAAGGAAAATATGAATCAGAAATATGGAAATGCGGAGAATGAAACAAATTCAGGTAAAAATGCACGAAGAAAAAACGAATCTGAAAAATTAAGTTAAAACTATTTGCTTTTAAAAGGGGTTGAACTGGATTAAGTTTGGGAAATTACAACAGACGAATCAATAAAAGAATTAACGTACTGGGATAGCTAGAGAAGTAATTAAGATAATTGGCTGGTACATTGAGACCTCTGTGAATCATGAGGAGACCTTAGAATTCCGCAGGGGAGCATGGGTATTTTATAATTGTAAGAAATACGAGACACACTAGTGGATTTTATATGTTATTTTAATTTTTATCTAAGGTTTGAAAACAATTAATTCTTATGTTTGGTTTATTACTTTTGATGCGCTATATTTTTCCTGTGGGTGTGTGTTTTTCATATAGCAAAGCCACAAAGGGCTATCTGCTCAGCCCACCGAGGGGAATCGAACCCCTGATTTTAGCATTGTAAATCCGGAGGCATACCGCTGTACTAGCGGGGGGCTTTTCCTGTGGGAGTATGAAACATAAGTCATCCTAAACAAAAAACGAAGTTAGATAAAAAGTCACTCACTAAGAATTAGCCGACATCTGGAAGAATTGAAGACAAACTTTATTGTAAATTGGTTTAAGTTTTTGTTGTCTTAATATGTTAGGGGCCCGACACTGCCAAGTGGTTAGAGCGCTCGACTCTTAATCCGATGATCGCAGGATCGAATCCCTGTCACATCTAACATGCTCGCCCTTTCAGCCGTAGGGGCGTTATAATGGTACGGTTAATCTCTCTGTTTGTTGGTAAAAGAGTAGCCCAAGAGTTGGCGGTGGGTAGTAATGACTAGGGGTCTTCCCTTTAATCTTACACTATTAAATTAGGGAAGACTAGCGCAGATAGCCCTTGTGTAATTTTGCGCGAAATTTAAAAACAAACAAACTGTGTTGGGATACACAGCAGGCTTAACAAAAGCTGTGTGGAGTGAGTATGCTAAATACTTTTTTTTAAAACTATGGCAAAACTGTTTTATCTTTTGTGGCTGGGCTAAGAAACATGTGAATGAATCTGTTGCTTTTTTAATATTAAAGGAAACGTGTGGTTTTTAGTCATTATTTAGTGAACCGAGAGTTTATATGTTTAGTCATGGAATGAGCTACATTTATAGAAGAAGCATGACTTTTAACAAATAAATACAAATCTGAATCGGTTATTGTCATATTTCACAAATAAAAAGTAAGAAAAGAGTAATTAACAAGTATGATGCCTTACATACCGCCTCGTCTATTCTACAATTAATTTGTTACAGATCATTACACTAAGTGTGAGAATCAAATTTTCACTACAGGAGGTGACAGCACTATGATCTACTTATTGAATATTTTTGAAAGTCTAGTACGTTTATAGTAATTCAGTCTGAGTCTTCCGAGATTTTACAAAATTAAAAAAAAGAAAGGAAAGAACTGTCTTTGTATCACCCATATATATTGCTATATTATTAAAAACACCCGCCAAGTGGGTTAAGGCGTTCGAATCGTAATCTGAGGGTCGCGGATTCGAATCTCAGTCGCACCAGACATGCCTCCCATTTCAGCCATGGGGGCGTTATAATGTGACGGTCAATCCCACTATTAGTTGATAAAAGAGTAGCCCAAGAGTTGGCAGTGGGTGGTGATGACAAGCTGCCTTCCCTCTAGTCTTACACTGCTAAATTAGGGACGGCTAGCACAGATAGTCCTCGAGTAGCTTTGTGCGAAATTAGAAAAAAACAAACAAATAAAAAACACCCTAGTTGTGGGGAAAAAAACGGTGCGGCCAAAAATAGTTTAAAGGAATGAAATCATCAAAGTTGACGTCCAGACCTGTAGCTACACTTACATCATTGCTAATAATTTTAAACCATCATGCATTCATTAGTTAGCCAGACCATGTTTTTTTGTTCAACGCAATGAGTTATAGTAGTTTCGCCTCCATTTTTGATTCCATTCGTTTAAGTCACACCCAATATTTTTTGGTCGCACTTTTTTCATGCCTTATGTGTGACTGTAACTGACTGATTCCTTTATTTCAAGAGAACATGCTTTAAATACGGACCACTAAAGATTTTACAGAGCTATAAAAAGAAAATTACTGCTACAGAAAGTGCCCCTCATTGTGGTCGATGATAAACTTTAACCTTAATGCTATCAGCAGGAATCCCTTGGGTTTTTAATGCAATTTCAGAAGTTGTTTTTTCACCAAAGTGTTTGTGGATCCACGACTTTGTTGGCTATAGGATCGTTCATAACACGGAAGTCACACAAACAGTTTAAACAAAAACAACATCACCATTTCAATCGACGCCATTAATTATTGTTAAGGAGTTGACATATTTCACGACGTATGTAACTGAAGTCACTCAACTGTTTGTTCAGCCGTTTACAGCGAGTGTTATAAAAGACGAAAGGATAAAAAATTAGCTCGTCGTAGTTAACGTATGATCTTAAGAACCTGTAAGTATTATATGTTATAACTCCACTTTACATATACCATAATTGTCTTGAGCTAAAGGCATTTATGTATAGGCCAACGCGTCCAGGTTAGTCAGTCAAGGTCAAGGTCTGCTTGAATTCTTGGACAATGGTTTTCAGTTGTTTGCCCTTTGTTTCGTTTTCTTGATGACAACGAACAATAATCAAGCACAATAACGCAGAAACACATTGTAAATAACCCAAAAAGTATAAACCAAGAGAAAGGATTACTTACCCTTTTATTGTGAGCTGTGTAGTTAAGAAATACGGATTTCTTGGCACTAGGATCAGAAGCATACGTCACATTAATAATAAATTTGTTATTTTTACCTCGTGTCAAGAAGTAAAACTGGTGACTTACGAGAATATAACAAAGATATGGACTAACCCTTAGGACTATTATGTATATATATATATATATTATAACACAGTAAAGCTATCAATAACCCTTAGGACTAAGTTCGAACTGTAGAAAGTAGAAAATCGTTAAACAATCACTCTTGTTAACAACCCTCAGGTTATTTTGGCCGCACGACACAGTATCATATGTCTTGATATGGAAATAAAACAGTTAAACAGACATGGAAGAGGACCGATAGGATTTGTGTGAATGTTTAAAATGTAATATAAATAGACAAGAAAACAAACCTGGAAGAATTCGTACAAAATAAAACTTAGAAAAAAATCTAAAAATGAAGAAAATTATAGTTTGTTTATATTTAAGCTCAAAGCTACACAATATGCTCAACCCACTGAAAGTATCGAAGCTCAGATTCTAGCATTGTAAATCCCACAGATAAAGTTATTCAGCAGATTTTCAACTAGTACGTTTATGGTTTAATATTATCTTAAAATAATAACTGATTTGCCGTTACTCGTGTAGGTCTAATCTGTTAATCCTATTATCACAATCAAGCGTCATTTGTTTGTTTGTAATTAAGCAAAAAACTACACAAGGGGCGATCTGTGCTCTGCCCACCACGGTGTCTAGCGTCGTAAGTCCACAGATATACCGCTATGCCACTGAGGGGGAGGAAAAATTTTTGAAACTACCTTTCTTCAAGCATCAAAATATCTGATCATCAGGTCAGAAAACTCTTAGTACCAGCGGAAAGTGGTATAGCTATCAGGAAATTCAGTTATTGTGAAACACTGTTTAGGTTAAAGAAATTATAAGGAACAACCCGTTTCATCACTACTTGAAACACATTGAACAACATTTAAAAAAGCAATTTAATGTTTATAATATTACGTCATAACGACAAAAGACTATCTATCTATTTTATCTATATAGTAGCTGGGGCCTGATAAGGCCAAGCGTATTAAGGCGTTTGACTCGTAATCCGAGGGTCGCGGGTTTGAATCCCAGTCGCACCAAACATGCTCGCCCTTTAAGCCGTGGGGGCGTTATAATGTAACGGTCAATCCCACTATTCGTTGGTAAAAGAGTGACCCAAGAGTTGGCGGGGGGTGGTGATGAATAGCTGCCTTCCTTCTAGTCTTACACTGCTAAATTAGGGACGGCTAGCGCAGATAGCCCTCTAGTAGCTTTGCGCAAAATTCAAAACAAACAAATAAATATAGCAGCTGTCTCTTAAAGGAAAGTTAGTTAGAGCGGACTTAGAGGCTGGAGCCAGGGGCTCATGGCTCCTTCTTTCTGATGTACATTTGGATCAGTGTTTAACAGAAATTTGATCTTTAACTAGTAATGATAATATTTAAATACAAATTAATGTTTAGTCTTCTATAACACATGCGTTTTGATATTCAATGAAAAATGGTATATTTTCTCCAAAGAAAACATGATAAATTAAATTAGCAATGAATTGTTAATGTAAATTATGCACTATAATTTTACGAGCGTTCCAATGACAACAGTTGCATTGGAAATTAGGTCTAAACTATAGGCTGCCAAATATACACTTCAGTGACATTCCAAAAACTTTCCGAATATTTCACTATTTTGTTAAAAATTAATAAAAATGTCGATTTCTTGTTGCAGATATTCATTAGCCTTCAACGAATTACTCATGTAGTCTATATTTCAAATATATAGTTTTTGGTTTGATTTGTTCTGTTTATTACTTTCTCATATTCATAATCGTATACAGTTCTCAACAAGTTAAGATCTATTATTTATTTGAATTCGATTACAATTGTTTCCTAGGTAGAACTCAAGAGATTTCATGTTCAACGGATTTGCGACTTATTAGAAATTATTCCAATAAAAAGTGCCATCACTTTACTTTATAGGATTAATACAATATATATAAAATACAGGTTTAGTGCCATAATATGTTAGCTCAACTATATAAATAATACGCTTGCGTTTGTCTGTCCGGAACTTTTCTCAAAAGTTTCTCAGTCAAACACTACAAATCATGTATCATTAGAATCACTTTACATGTGTTTCCTGTTCAGGCAATCCTTTTAATGCAACGACTGTGTTACGCGATAGCACAATATCATTGTTATAATATGCGATTGGCTTCGATTTCAACTTTGTTTTTTATTTGCAAGGTATATCACAAAAACAATTGTTAGTCCGCGTATATATATATATTTTAATGTATATTACACTAAATATAATATCTCTTGGCTTACTAGACTTATTTAGGTCTGAAATACCCATGCGCATTTCGTTACAAACCACATAGTTATCACTTTTTGAACCTGTATCTATACGTTTTTGTACAAGCAGTTACTCTTATAACGCACCCATAATTCCAAAGAATTAAACATGACATTTTTTTAGAAACGGGACTTCAGATTCCCACTTCGAGACGCTAACCATTGGGCATCGCTCGTCCGAAATGAAAGCGTTATAACAACAAACGAATACGCTAATAAAAAAAAATAATTACGGTAACTATATTGTGATTTAAATATAATATTTTTATAGCAAAGCCATATCGGCTGACTCCACCGAGTGGAATCGAAACCCTTTTTTTTAGCGTTGAAAATCCGTAGACTTACCGCTATACCAGTGGGAGACAGGTTTAAAATTGATTGGTTTGGTTTGTTTTGTTTTGAATTTTGCACAAAGCTCCACCAGTGCTGTTTGCGCTAGCTGTCCCTAATTTAGTAGTGTAAGACCATAGGGAAGGCAGCTAGTCATCAACACACACCCACATCTCATGGGTTACTCTTTTACCAACGAATAATGGGATTAACTGTAACATAATAACGCCCCTGCGGCTGAAAGGGCGAGCATGTTTGGTGTAACAGAGATTCGAACCCACGAGCCTCAGATTATGAGTCAAGTGCTTTAACCACCTAGCCATGAGGAGCCATTTAAAGTTGAAGTGAAGAAAATGTAAAAAGTAATATTAATATAAATGAAAAGCAGCTACGTATAATAAACAAATATCCAAACATTAATAAGACATACAGGAAGGTTCAGGCTCTTTAAACCTGAAAACAAATTTGTTTGCTTGCTTTGGTCTTTGTCAAACACAAAGCTGCACAATGGGCTATCTATGCTATGCCCACCACAGGTATCGAAACCTGACTTTTGGCATCGTAAGTCTGCAAAGTAATCACTAAATTACTGGTTTTGTTTGTAATTACCAATACTGCTCTCACATTCTTTCTGTAGCTGAACAATCATAATATCAGATCAGAAGAATCCGGAAATCTCACTGCTCCATATTACAGTCGTTCAAGTCTTACGTACAGAAGGTAAAGCGGGTCATAGTAAAACCATGCCGTGGAACACTTAAACATCCTGCTACTGAAAGTAATACCTGGAGATAAAATTAGCGCATGACCTCTGCCAGATTTAGGATGTTCCAAATTAGAACGTGACAGACATATATCATAAGTGTGAAACATACACTGTTTAAGTTTAAACGTAATTTCATCAACGTAACTGTGTATTACAATTAATCTTCATCACAGTAACTCTATGTACATTTAATTTTCAAAATCGAAGCCCTATGTAATGTACACTTGAATTTCATCATCGTAATTCTGTGTACACTTAATTTTCAAAATCGTAGGTCCACGTACAGTTGGTTTTTATAAACATACCTCTGTATGTGCAGTTTTGTGTGTGGTTAGCTTCCAGCCACGAATCTTTAAGCTTGTGTAATTTTTGATAGCTCTATGTGAGGGGAAGTCTTATAGGTTTTAGCTCTGCGTGGATAAGTTTTGTTTCTGTACCTTTTAATTCACTTAAATATCGTTGTATTTTTGAGTATTTTAGAATATTTGCTCTATTAGTTGGTATAGACATATTGCTATTTATTTTTCACGATGCCTTCAACTGAGTAAGAATTTCTTAGAAGTAAAAAATATCTTTCAAAACCCTACAAGAGTTTTCATTTTCGAATTAAGATAAGATGGTTTAGCCTCATTTCCCATTTTCGTATAGGATGTTCACCACTAGGTTAGTGGTAAGTTTTAGAAATATAGAACGTAAAAGTCCAGGCTTCATTTCCCAGCGGAGAGAATACAGTTACGTTCATTCGTTGTATACCTTTATACTAGAAATAATAACAGTTATATAGTTTTAATAAAAGTTAAAAAAAAAACGATTTTTACACTCCAGTAAAACATAAAATGATATTTTTTATGTAAGACTTTGCGGCTTCTTCAAGGTTAATACACAAAGACGAAACATTGGTTTAAATAAATATATATTTTTTCATGTTTATCTGGAGTGCAAGGTCGTTTTTTTCTTAACTTCTATCAAAATATGTAAATCATTCAAGTATGCGGCCCGTCATGGCCAGGTCGGTTAAGGCGTGCGACTCGTAATCTGAGGGTCGCGGGTTCGCATCCCGGTCGCACCAAACATGCTCGCCTTTTCAGCCGTGGGAGCGTTATAATGTGACGCTCAATCCCATTATTTAATGGTAAAAGTGTAGCCCAAGAGTGGGCGGGGAATGGTGATGACTAGCTGCCTTCTCTCTAGTCTTACTATTGCTAAATTAGGGACGGCGAGCGCAGATAGCCCTCGAGTAGCTTTGCGCGAAATTAAAAAAAACAAACAAACCCTCAATTATGTACTACAAATTTTTAAAGACAGAAAAATATCTCCAATTTGTGATATTTTGTTGCCTAAGTTGTAATAGGTATAATTATATGGATTACGACTGATATTTATTTTTGAAAACAGAACACTTTTACTCACATCTTCTAACATTTATTTTCCAGATAACATTTTCAATTCATATACTAAAATATCAAAGTGGGGGATTTACAGAGTTTTGAAAAGGTTTTTGTTAATTTCAATAAAATTTTCAATATAAAAATTGATCTCCATAAACACCCCTTCAAGGCCTTCCAGTAGCATAGTTGTATGTCTACGGAATTAAAATCCGAAAAACCAGGTTTCGATACTCGTGTTGGGCAGTGCACAGGTAGACTGTTTCTAAATTTTATCTCGTATTTATCTTTCAGTTTCGTTTGCTTATTTCTCTATATTACATTGTAAATGCAACGTTTTAAACATTCATACAAGACGCTAGAAATCGCGTTTTGATACTTGTGATGGGCGAGGCACAAGTAGTACCCAACTGTGTATCTTTGTGCTTAACTTCAAACAAGCAAAACAAGACGCTAGAAATCGCGTTTCGATACTCGTGATGGACGAAGCACAAGTAGTACCCAACTGTGTATCTTTGTGCTTAACTTCAAACAAACAAAACAAGACGCTAGAAATCGCGTTTCGATACTCGTGATGGACGAAGCACAAGTAGTACCCAACTGTGTATCTTTGTGCTTAAATTCAAACAAACAAAACAAGACGCTAAAAATCGCGTTTTGATACTTGTGATGGGCGAGGCACAAGTAGTACCCAACTGTGTATCTTTGTGCTTAACTTCAAACAAACAAAACAAGACGCTAGAAATCGCGTTTCGATACTCGTGATGGACGAAGCACAAGTAGTACCCAACTGTGTATCTTTGTGCTTAAATTCAAACAAACAAAACAAGACGCTAGAAATCGCGTTTCGATACTCGTGATGGGCGAAGCACAAGAGTACCCAACTGTGTATCTTTGTGCTTAAATTCAAAGAAACAAAACACTTTAAGACCTTGAATTGATCGCTATTTTGTTTCAACGCCACTATTTAATTGTACATACAAGGAAAATTCCGCTTAAGAAATAAAAATAATAATGCACAATTTTCCTCATTGACGCACGTATTCTGTGCTTATCTTTATCTAAATAAGGACAAGTATGTGAGATTTTTACTAATGCAGAATGTTTATACAGTAAACTAAAGTTACCTTGACGTAAATCGTTTTGTAAGTTCTATATAACATTTTTAAATATACACACTCCTAGACATCGAAGAAAATGATAATTTTACTTTCAGGCACATTTTGTGTTGTGGCTGTGATGAAAAACGAACATATTTTTAATCATTTTAAAGGCAAGAACTATAATACAGAAGCTGGTTCAGTTTGTGGGACAACACTAAAGATACGGACTTACAACGCTAAAATCCAAGGTTGGATTCCCCGCGGTGGACACAGCAGACAGTTCAGTGTGGCTTTTCTCTAAAATAAATTAACCTACAATCATTTATTTCACTTTGAAAAGTGTTTCAGCAATATATTCACGTTGAAAAACCGTTGAGGCTTCAAATTCACCTGCCTAGAATTATAATAGCTCTTCTTTCCCTTTACTCAAAAATATCGCTATTTTTATAAGCTTCAGTTTTAGAATCGTCCGAAGAAATGTTCAAAGTTTGTTATAAGTTATTTTCTCCTGCTATTTTCAAGGCTGAAGACACACTTACAATGGTGTGTTTGTTTTGAATATATTTTTAGTGCTTCTTTTGCGCATCCGCCATGATGAAATACAGTCGTCATGGTAACTTACACGAAACATTATAAATCCTAATGAAAATTAACTACGAAAATTTACAATCATAATGCCAATGTGAACACCACTTTCAACCTAAATGACACTTCTTAGTTCTTTAGTTTGAATGTATTTTATATTTTATTGTCATGTTGGTCGAGATGTTTTGTGGAAGTTGTCAGAATATGTTGGTAATCATAGGTATGCTGCAGAAGTTGTAAGAAGATTGGTTTGGTTTGTTTTGAAATTCACGCAAAGCTACACGAGGGCTATCTGCGCTAACCGTCCCCAATTTAGCAGTGTAAGATTAGAGGGAAGGCAGCTAGTCATCACCACCCATCGTCAAATCTTGGGCTACTCTTTTACCAACGAATAGTGGGATTGACCTTCAAATTATAATGCCCATACGGCTGAAAGGGCGAACATGTTTGGTGTGACGGGGATTCAAACCCGCAGTCCTTAGATTACGATTCGAGTGCCTTAACCACCTGGCCATGCTGGGCCCGCTTATGATGGAGTTATACCGTGTATCGAGAAAACGTCTATAGATGTCGCCTTTCGCAATAACAAACGATTCTATTAATTTCAGTTTTAAACGAAGTCATACTTACAATACAAAACCCTTAACTTGTTATATTCTGTTCCTTTAACTTGTTGCAACTGAAATATATATTTTAAATTTTTGAAATGTGTATTACTTATTGAAAAAAATGTTCCCCTATTAACATTATAATTTTTTTGAAACACAATCAACGTTCTGTTTTGCACTTTAATTAATAACGACTCATCTTTCTAAATGCCCAAGTATTTACCTTAAACCAGTTCGCGTCTGTAAAATTATCGTATTTATTTAATCGTATCACAAAATTTGTTTCTCTTAAGATATGCCCACCAGCAATATTTTTTGTTGTTACGCGGAAATATTCATAACTGACTATCTGCAATCAGTTCATTGCAGTTATTAACAGCTGACTTTTAACATTGTAAGCTCACACATTCATCGCTACCGCTGAAGAGGGGCTCAATGCTCTTTAATTGTAAGATTCGATGTTTGATTCTAAATTATAAAATAATTAAAGTTGATTAATTAACTATACCATTATAAACTGGTTAATTTTATATATGTATGAGATAAAGGTTATAAACCAATTCGCTTTATTTTCTCGGAAACTTCTGTGTCATCCTATACTTTGTTTGATCTGTAGCTTCTCAGTTGAGCTATGGTGACGCGAGTTACAAGACGAAACTAAATGTTAAAATAGCAGCACGCGCTTTGGGAAAGTGGGAAGGCAGGTTTTCCAAGAACATCACTAGAATGAATCAAATATGATTATGTCTGTTTGAAATTCAGAGAAGTCTGGATTAACACCTACGGGAATGTAAACGAGTTTATATGAATGTTCTGTTATTATTTTAAACGTTAAATTGTTTATGGTTGTCCTAATGATTATGTCTTATTAACGCGGAGATACTGTTCGTTTGTTTTTATACGCAGAAAGTTACACGACGTGCTATTTGCGCTCTGTCTACCACAGGGAATTGAAGCCCGAATTTTTAGTGTGTTAAATCTGTAAATCGCTCACCTACCGTGGGATAACGCATAGATCAACTGATAAACTAAGGTCCAATAAGCATCGACCTCATTTCTATTCAAAACAAATGAAAAAGAGAAAATTTAACGATTTTAATGTTTCATCTGTTTATTTTGCTCTGAAGAAAACATTTAATGAAATGTAATAAAATAATGTCTGATATAATACTGTTAATACACATCAATATATTTCATATTAAATAACACTGTTAATACATATCAACATATTTCATATCAAATAATACTGTTAATACACATCAACATATTTCATATCAAATAACACTGTTAATACACATCAACATATTTCATATCAAATAATACTGTTAATACACATTTAACATATTTCGTATCAAATAATACTGTTAATACACATCAATATATTTAATATCAAATAACACTGTTAATACACATCAACATATTTCATATCAAATAACACTGTTAATACACATCAACATATTTCATATCAAATAATACTGTTAATACACATCAACATATTTCATATCAAATAATACTGTTAATACACATCAACATATTTCGTATCAAATAATACTGTTAATACACATCAATATATTTAATATCAAATAACACTGTTAATACACATCAACATATTTCATATCAAATAATACTGTTAATACACATCAACATATTTCGTATCAAATAATACTGTTAATACACATCAACATATTTCATATCAAATAATACTGTTAATACACATCAACATATTTCATATCAAATAACACTGTTAATACATATCAACATATTTCATATCAAATAATACTGTTAATACACATCAACATATTTCGTATCAAATAACACTGTTAATACACATCAACATATTTCATATCAAATAATACTGTTAATACACATTTAACATATTTCGTATCAAATAATACTGTTAATACACATCAATATATTTAATATCAAATAACACTGTTAATACACATCAACATATTTCATATCAAATAATACTGTTAATACACATCAACATATTTCGTATCAAATAATACTGTTAATACACATCAACATATTTCATATCAAATAATACTGTTAATACACATCAACATATTTCATATCAAATAATACTGTTAATACACATCAACATATTTCGTATCAAATAATACTGTTAATACACATCAATATATTTAATATCAAATAACACTGTTAATACACATCAACATATTTCATATCAAATAATACTGTTAATACACATCAATATATTTCATATCAAATAACACTGTTAATACACTATTAATGCTATAAGTGTCTTCATTTAGAGAGTCGTTCAGGTTGAAAATTTAAATATATGTGATTAGAAAATTCAGCGAACAAAGTGTTTTTTTAAAAGCAATCATATTGCTTTGCTAAAATTCATTTTTACTTTTAAATATTACAGAAGGCGTTTTGTATCACACTTTCATACATCTGCACACTTGTTTTGTTGTCTAAAAAACTTAACATGGCTAGCTCATCTTCCATAATATGTGTTCTCTTTGTTTGTCAATTGATTGAAACCAGTTGATAGTACAATGAATTCTTTAAGGTGTAGCGATACCATACGATTTATGTATTTTCACGAAATTTGGCAAGCTTTCGGTAAACATTGTAAGTCTTTGGTAAGTAATAAAATCATAGTTTATAATAAAGTATTTACTAAAAATTTAAAGCGACACAAAGGGCTATCTGTGCTCTGCCCACCAGTGATATTAAAACCCGGTTTCTAGAAGTATACGTTCGCAGACATCTCGCTGTGCCACTAGGGGAGGGGCTTGAATAAAAGCACTGTAAAATATGAAATATTTAAATAAGACATATAAATAAGTAATATCATAATAAATTACAGATGAGACTGTGAAACGTAGTAACAAACCGTTGGTAAAACTTCTGTATCTAGTCTAGATGCGTATCGTATCTACTACTATCGTGACCAGATACGCAACCCTACAAATTTCATTTTTGTAACGCTTAAAAATATACAAGCTTGTTCTAAAAGGTAATCAAAACAGTACAATAAAAATAATCTCTCATGAAATATTTTATAAATGTTTGAAATGAAATGTAATCGAACCTTCAAAGACCGCTTTGTTGATTTTCGTCTTACATATTTATTATATGAAAAGTGTTACAGTATGGCTTCACTCATATGCTTTTACCTGGACAGTTTTATAATTTGAAACATGCACATGAAGAGTGTTATACTATAGGTCCAAACATATAATTGTTACATGAAGAGTGTTATACTATAGGTCCAAACATATAATTGTTACATGAAGAGTGTTATACTGTGGGTCCAAACATATAATTGTTACATGAAGAGTGTTATACTGTGGGTCCAAACATATAATTGTTACATAAAGAGTGTTACACTGTGGGTTCGAACATATAATTGTTACATGAAGAGTGTTATACTGTGGGTTCAAACATATAATTGTTACATGAAGAGTGTTATACTGTGGGTCCAAACATATAATTGTTACATGAAGAGTGTTATACTGTGGGTCCAAACATATAATTGTTACATGAAGAGTGTTATACTGTGGGTCCAAACATATAATTGTTACATAAAGAGTGTTACACTGTGGGTCCAAAGATAATCACAAGGTAGAAGTTGTTTTCGTGTGTGTGTGTGCTACAGTATTGTACGTAATCACAGGAATCAATGACTGAGTGATGTTTTAAAAGTTGACTCAAACTGTCATGAAAATATGTTTATTAAAATGACATAAGTCGGAGTATCTTGGGTTAAAACTTTCTTTCAATGAAAAGTAATAGAGGCACCTATGTCTCAAATACGAAATATACACTGACCAGAGAAAGGAAAACCCAATAATTATAATAACGGCAACAAATTAGCACCAGAATATGTTTGTTGATAGAGATTACAGAATAAAATGTTATATGACTTACTCGTTTTGGCTGTAAAATTATAAAACAAAAAACTTCTTTGTTGTCAATATGAATTTGCAAAGGTTAATTTCATTCTACACTAGTCAACTTTTTAAACACTGAAGGTTAAACACAATTGTTGACTTTTACGTCAGCTTCTCTGGCGCACTTTTAGCTAGCAACTACTACGTCATGAAGTAAACATGGGTAAAATAAACCCGCTTCTTTCGACCTTGACTCTGATACTATTTTCTTATTTGCTGTTATGTAAGTAGCCTAGATTTACGCACTCGTTTTCCTCCTTAGAGCCTGAGATCTGGAGACTCTGAAATACAAATTATTCCAAAACTTGGTGACGTTGCCATTATGTTTATAAACGTTTGTTCTCGGTAGTCCAATGAACTGATTGTTGAATATGAATAAGCTAACCATCACCAGAACTTCTTGGCTAATTCCACTAAATTCTAATTTGTTTGTAGAACATGGAAAATGAAATATATTAATAATTTTTAAAAACAACTTTCAACATAAACAAAGAAAAATGAAAAACTTGATTGTTGTAGCAGTTTAATGTTATTAATGTCATAACAATTTGTTATCATGTTACCGACATGAGTTAGTGTATTAGCGTATCATAAACGCGTGTTCTTAAAATGAATTTTGATACACAATTCTGGTGTACATATATAAAGAGAGAGTCATAAATAAGCAAATAATCCCACCACAGTTACCTTAGTTCACTCTCAGTAGTGTTACACTTTTAACAATTTAAGAATGACTTGACGTAGGTAAATACAATTGTGCATGTTAAACTTCCTAACTTAGGCAAGTCTAAAAAGTCTTCAGTTTAGTAAATTTGCTGAGTGTATGTGTCTTCTTATCACAAAGCCACATCGGGCCATTTGCGGAGTCTACTGAGGGGAATCGATCCTCTGATTGTAGCGTTGTAAATCCGTAGACTTACCGGTGTGCCAGCGGGTGACACATTTGCTAACTCTGGTGTATTTGTATTAATGTAATGTTGAGTTGTGAAAAGGCGTTATTAAATGATGACTGAAGTAAAAAATATTCTCTTAGGCAATATATTAACATGGTGTAGTGTGTAAAATGTATATATAAGCTTTAAATTCTTCACCCGTGGGCGCTATAGAGCAAAATACATTATAAGCTGTAACTGAAAATACACATAAGATCCAAAACACGCATTGATTTAATATTATAGTTTACTCATCAGTTGATGATGCAAACTTTAAACAAGAGAGAGGGATGAAACTTTTATGAAAACTACATTTTACATTTTTACTGAGTCTACTGTTATTGTTTTAGTTCAAAACCATACCCTGTGGGGATTGAATGCGGGATTTTAGAGTTGTAAGACCGTAAGCTTACCGTTGATCTACTGGAAAACATGATTTCGACAAAAAAATCATATCAGATTAAGAATCACTTTTAATTACTTACGTAGAGGGGGAGATATGGTCACTCTCTATTGCTTCTGGGAGGATATGGTCACTCTGGTTTTTTTCTGGAAAGATGTGGTCGCTCGTCTTACATCTGGGAATATACGTTCTCTCTGTCTTGCTTCTGCAAAGATATAGTCACATTGTCTTACTTCTGGGAAGATATGGTCACTTTGACTGACATTTTAGGAGATAAAGGTACTCTGGGAGAACAGGGCTAATCTCTTTTAGTTCAGGGAAAATACAGACATTTTGTTTTACTTCTGAAGTGCGTATGGCTACTCTGTTTTACTTCTAGGGTAATTTGCTCATTCTGGTTTTAAAATAAGATGCAAAACTAAATTTTAAAATGCAATCAATGCGGAAAATAATTCAATATTTATTTGAAACATAATGTGAATGTTACGCTAATAAGTGATAATTCCACTCCAGGAGCTACATAAACTCGGCAAAACATTTCACAAAGAATAATATGAAACAACAACAGTCGAAGCGCATGCATCATCTTAGAAGACTCATTGAAGAAGAGCCCGGCATGGCCAGGTGGTTAAGACACTCGACTCGTAATCCGAGGGTCGCAGGTTCGAATCCCCGTCACACCAAACATGCTCGCCCTTTCACCCCTAGGGGCGTTATAATGTTACGTTCAATCCCACTATTCGTTGGTAAAAGAGTAGCTCAAGAGTTGGTGGTGGGTGATGATAACTAGCTGTCTTCCCTCTAGTCTTACACTGCAAAATTAGGAACAGCTAGCGCAGATAGCTCTCGAAAAACTTTACGCGAAATTCAAAACAAAATAAATCAAACCCAAAGAAGACTGACTATGTTCCATGGCTGCTATTCCATAGACTGATAAACTGAACAAGCAAAGAAACCCATTAAAAAAAAGTAAAACTGTTTTCTATAGCTCTCTTTCAAGATGCTAATTTTTTTCTGTTCGGTAGTTTCGGCGAAGAGGTACTTGTTTAATAGCTTTTTTCCATATAACTTTTAATTCCTATAAAGACGTTTGGTCAAAATATCATTGAGATGAACAAATAGCGTACATGTCAACAGTGTATCACTCAGGCTAAGTAATAGTGTATCAGTCAGGTGAACCTATAGTGTATCACTCACACTAATTAATAATGTATTTGTCAAATGATTTAATAATGTATAATTTAAATGAATTAACAGTATAATCACTCTGATAAATCAATAGAATATCATTAAGACGAACCAATAGTGTACCATTCAGATGAAACAACAGTGTATCACTCAGACGAATCAATAGCGTATCGTTCAGATGAATTAATAGTGTATTTTCCAGACTAATCAATAATATATTCCTCCAGCGAATACAATATGTTAAACAGGAATTTTGAGATCATTGAGTTTTAAAAATTGAAAACTTGGAGCTGTTTCGTTTTTCATGCCTTCAGATTGGATGATGGTGATGGATATAATAAATTAGTAATATAGAGAAATAACTAAATGAACAATGTTCATAATTAATTTCATGATTTCTTTTTCGTTCACCAAAACGTGAATTTCAGTGAAGATAAGATTATGTGATGCCATTGTAAATTATTTGATTCGCTATTTCCACTGCAACAGACTAGTTTCGCTGAATTCACGGCTAGTTAGTGCTGCTTGGAAAAGCGAAGTAAATAAAGAAGGTCTCATATGGTGGTGGAAGGAAAGCAGTTTTCTTGATCTAGATATACAGTTCTTCCATGACCACTTGTAGAGAGCACAGGACTACATATCTAAACTAAATGTTCGTAATGTTTAAAGGTTTAATGTTTAAATCTTCGTACCACAAGGGGTGTAGATCCTGGAGGGATGGGGTATACACCCCCTTCATTTTAGGTGAGGGGTATGGTGCATACAATCACCCCCCTACAGTTTGTTCTGTTGAATTGTTTTATTGCATCATAGGCCTACAAATTGTGTTTGTTCTTGTGATTCTCGTGTTCTTACCAATCGAATTACATAATTAAGCCTAGATGTAGGCTTTTTCAGTAGCCGAAATGTACATCTTTATATAGGCGTGCTTCTAAGCTTTTCGATCGAAGCGATAGTTCGTAAGTATCAGTCAGTAGGCCTAGGTATACATGCAAGTATCGTGGCAACAAGATTACTCTCTGACTGCATGTTTACAGCTTTCAGGTTCACGTAATCAGAGATTACCAATTTGCAAATTGAACAGTCCACATAAGTGGTTGCAAAAATCATCCCCCCATCGGGTATAAAAAATCTACGCCCCTGCGTACCACCCAAACTGCAAGGATAGTAAAACCTATGATAATTTTTAGCCAACTAATAAAATGAATTAAGATAGCCTTATAGAATGATAACTCGTAGTTTATATCCATTAGGTAATGGTAAATGTCGCGTCATCATGAAATACAAGTATGTGTATTTGTGTGTTCTAAAGCAAAAAGTCATATATTGTAATAGAAGAATACATGTGGAGAGCGTATGTGATTTTTGAAGCTCTCTTAATCTGTTTGATTTGTTTGTTTGCTTTGAATTTTCGCGCACAGTTACTCGAGGGCTATCTGCGCTAGCTGTCCCTAATTTAGCAGTGGAAGACTAGAGGGAAGGCAGCTAGTTATCACTACCCACCGCCAACTCTTGGGCTACTCTTTTACCAACGAATAGTGAGATTTACCGTCACATTATAACTCCCCCACGGCTGAAAGGGGGAGCATGCTTGGTGCGACAGGGATTCGAACCCGCGACCCTCGGATTACGAGTTGAACGCCTTAACACGCTTGGCCATGCCGGGCCCTTTTCATCTGTTATTCATAAATTACATTCAAATTTTAATTACTAAAACAAATTATTATAAAATGCCTTCTAAAAAATGTGATGTAAGATGTCAGGAAATGTTCATGGTTTTCAGTAAACAATTTTGCAGTTCGACCTTGATAACTGGAAATTCCAAGTGTTTCTTTTTTCATTTAATAACCATGCGCGTGCTCTCTTATGCGGTCAATATTTTTAGTGAAGTTTATTAACCGCCTATAACCCGACAACTGGTGTTTGTCTGCCCAGAGCAGGAGGGGATTAATAATGGTGCATAAATTGCCTGAACATATTTTTAAATGCACGTGCAGGACTAGGTGAAAAAGACAGCCTTCAAGTGAAAATAAATGCATCATAGGTGTCTGTGTACAATAATCAAAAGTTGCAATTACACCAGTAAGTTAGCATCAGTTCATGGCCTTTATTTTATTTTTTTATTAAGAGTTTGACTAAAATAGTTTTATGTACAACTCTTAATAATCGCTAACTTCATCTGACAACTTTTTCTTTTCTTTACGTTTTACTAAAATAAATATTTGGGCGCAAAATATCACACCGATAGCAGGTGATACCAGTGCTAGTCTGCACAACAAGTAACATGACTATGCTCAAAGGGCAAATTCAATCAAAATGAAACCTTTGTTTTGTTAATTTAAACTGATTTTTGTTGCAGTTTGCACCTTAGCACAAACTATAACAGTTCTCCATCTCTCTTGTTACACTTATCATTGCGCAGATATATGTGTGTGTGTAAAAATGTTGAAATGGTATTTTTTTTTAAATGCCAGATCTGTATGATGACCATACTTTAGAATTAGTAGATCGTAACGTTTACTCACTTTTAGCCTATTAAGATATATCTTTTTGTATTCTTGTTTGTTTGTTTTGAATTTCTTGCAAAGCTACACGAGGGCTATCTGCACTAGCCGCTCCTAATTTTGCAGTGTAAGACTAGAGGGAAGGCAGCTAGTCATTACCACCCACTGCCAACTCTTGGGCTACTCTTTTACCAACGAATAGTGGAATTGACCGTCATATTATAACACCCTCACGGCTGAAAGGGCGAACATATCTGGTGTGACGGGGATTCGAACCCGCGATCCTTAGATTACGAGTCGAGTGCCTTAACCGCCTGGCCATACTGGGCCTTTTTGTATTTTATTCGTTTTCTTTTTTAACCAGGAGATTGCTTTTTATTTCTTTGTGAAGCAATGCAACCCGATTCTCTCCTTTACTAATAATTTAAACTATATAGCAGCAGATGAAGATCTCAAATGTCTTTTGTGTAACCTACGACTGTGGGTTTTCTACGCGATGAGTGTGTGTGTTTTTCATATAGCAAAGCCACAAAGGGCTATCTGCTCAGCCCACCGAGGGGAATCGAACCCCTGATTTTAGCGTTGTAAATCCGGAGAACTATGCGATGACGTTTGGACATTAGAATATATATCTCACATGATTCTTCAGTACTCCTTGGTTATATATAATAGAGATGCCAACTAGAATGAACATTGTTTAAAAAGCAACTATAGATTAGACTATGTGCCTGTGTAGAAATCTAAACAATTAAAAAAAATGTTCCAATGCAGAGATTTTCAGAGCCCATTTTTTTAAGTTGAAAAGTTTCAGTTAGAAGCCAACAGAAAAAGTTCAACAAAAATATTCTACAACTGAATAATTCTTGGTGAACATTTATTCAGTTGTGATATATTTTTATTCTGAGTAAAGATACAAAACTAAAACTATTCACATAAATAAATTAAAGAATAATCATAGTTCGTGATATTATTGCAATGAGAATACAAAAGTTATTATTATAATATAATATCATTTATCCCATAAGTTCATTATATGAATCAGTACCCTAGTGATCACGCCACGAAACCCGAGATAAAAATGCTACATGTAGCAGGTTTACAATCCTACCTTTTCAGAGACATCACTTTTAGATTAATAAATAAAAATTGAATATTTAACATCCTGATAAATAGGTGAATTGGTAATTTTGCACGAAAGAGAAGTTAGTGGCTGATGTAAATAAATAGACAAACGTAGAATGTATAAATGTATAGAATGTAATAAAATCGAAAGGGAAACAACAACGTATTGTTCCACTGTTACTAATTTACATACGACATGAAAATTGAGCAAAACATCAAGGAATTCTACTGTAAAGTTGTGTTGTAATACATGCTTTCGTTGTGCCTTATGATTGTAGAGAAAATAAAGGGTGTCGAGTTTAGGAAGGGATATCGGAGCTACAGTAAGTTCTGAACAAAATCTACACTTGTAAGATACGTTGCATCTGTATCAAAACTTCGCTGTTTTTGAGAAAAATGCAACAATAAATAAACATACACACATCAGTTCCATTCATCTAATGTCTTACATGTTAGGCTAAGTTGAGAAAGGAAACGATATATTAGTATGCTTTTTGTAAACTGGTTGGTTATTGTGTGGGAGAAATGCGATGCAGCTGGAGGAAAAAATCGTTCTGTTCAGGTTCGTGTCCTTGAACTGATGGAAGGAAAACCGAGGCAGAAAATAACTTTTTTTCTAAAAAATAGATGAAGTCGCTTTTTTACGTATTAAACAGGTTTGATACGTGTTAAAAATATTTATCTGATCTAGACATATTGTTTTTCCTAACTTACCAAACTACATTTGATGTCATAGTGAAACTCCTTCGAAATGCCTTACTTCGAAAAATGTTCTTTTTATTATTAAATAATATAAAACTCAAAGCTAACTACTTTTCTAACTTAGATGTCATTCGCACTCTTATACACCCTCATCTGTTGAACTTAAACACACGCCATGATTATATCACTCCGCCCCCGCCAGTACAGCGGTAAGTGTACGGATTTACAACGCTAAAATCAGAGGTTCGATTACCCTCGGTGCGCTAAGCAGATAACCTGATGTGACTTTACCATAAGAAAAACACACATATATCACTCTGGCATCTGTTAAATTGTAAGTTTTCATTCGGTTGTTTTGAGGATATATTCGAGTATTAACCTGAAATTATGCTTTTAATATTTTGGTTCCATTTGTTTTGGTAAGTAGAGATAGATTGTGACAATTACAATTGCATAAATGTTAAATACAGTACATTGTTCAACATCTGTTTTCGTTTCCTTTCAAAAACCAATGAAGATGTAGTTAAGTTGGTTAAATATTATAAAACACCTGCGCTGCAACATTTACTGATTTCATTCTTTATATAATCTTACGTGAAATGATGTATCGTTTCTAACAATAACAGATTTTTATAAGTTTCTTTTAGACTTTAATTCTCAGAACTTCGTTGGAGCAACTCATGTTGATTACATCCGATCGCAATATCTTGTTTTAATTAAGAAGAGTAAAAAAATTAAGTTAACTTTTTCTCTAGTACAAGAGTTTAATTAATTACGTATGGAAAAATACATTCATATTATGAGCTATGAAAGTTTATGAGGTTATTTCCTTAAATAAATTATTTCTAGCTTTTCTATATTATTCTTGACTGTTGCCATAGCAGAGAAGCAAATAAATCAGGAACCGTGTCTGTATTTTTTAGTTTTTCCAATAATGCCAAATGCGGAATGTTGGTTTGGGTTTCGTTATTTTTGAGTAAGTTTGTTTGTCTGTAACTAAGCATAAGGGTGCGCAATGGGCTATCTGTGCTGTGCCCGCCATGAGTTTGTTTGAAGTTAAGCACAAAGTTACACAATAGTTTATCTGTGCTCTGCCCACCACGGATGTCGAAACTCGGTTTCTAGGGTTGTAAGTCTACAAACATCCCGCTATGCCCACCATGAGTGTAAAAACAACAACTCGTTTTTCGCGTAAAAAACTTTCAGATTTAACGCTTTTCCATTGATGTGTGTGTGTGTGTCGGGGGGTATGATTCTACATTCTTTTTTCAAGAAGTAGAAACGTACGTAAAAATATATATCCAATATTTATATCCCAAAATGATATTTACTGCTCTTTTATTTCTTGATACAAAACTACACTTTGTTCACCACGAGAAATAGAACTTGTGGATTTGGGTGATTTAAGAGAATAGACGGTTCTATTTTGTAGCTTCATGCGCAATAATAAACAAATTAAAACGTTTATTTTCAGAGTAGTTAATTTTCATCGCTAAGCCTTCTACTTGTTTTACAATCCAGTTTCTTGTGCTAAACACGTACTAAGCTGTTTTTTCCTGCTTGAGTTATCCTCCTCCAGTTTTGTCAAAGCAGCTGTATTTTATATATTTATAGTGCATAGTTTATTTGACTATAAAACTCTGTAATCTAACGAAATCAAAACTATTATAAAAGGTCAGTTTCCTTAATGTATAATTAAGGAATCGCATTGTCTTCTTGCGATAAACAGGTCTCACAGGGCAATCTAATCCAATGTATCTTTCACTGTAAAACACAACACAACGAAAAGAAAAATGGTAAGCCTTTACTCTCCTGGCATGGACCGATGGTTAGTCACTCGGATTTTTAATCCGAGGGTCGCGAATTCGAGTTCCCGTCACACCAAACATGCTCACCCTTTCAGCTCTGATAGCGTTATAATGTTAGGGTTACTCCCACTGGGCCGACATGGCCAAGTGGTTAAGGCGTTCGACTTGTAATCCGTAAGTCGCGGGCTCGAATTTCTATCACACCAAACATGCTTGCCCTTTCAGCCGTGAGGACGTTATAATTTAAAGTCTTCTGTTAGTGCATCACAACAACCTATTGTTATTACACTGATCACGACACACTGCTAAAAGACTGCTAAATTAGAGTACAACATATTGGGCTACTCTTTTACCAACGAATAGTGGGTGGTGATGACTAGCTACCTTTTCTCTAGTCTTACACTGCTAAATTAGGGACGGCTAGCGCAGATAGTCCTCGTGTAGCTTTGCGCGAAATTCAAAATTAAAACAAATCCATCAAAACCGCTCGTTGATATATCGTTGTAAATCTTGAAGACTATAGCCATCTGGAGGAGAACAAAACGTTTACTTCTTTCATTAATTTAATATTGCAGTTTCTTGTTCAAAATCTTTATCAACTTGTTACGCGAGTACAGTAAAAATCATTTTGATTCTTGTCGGGCTGTGTTTTGTATATTTGTGACGAACCATTTTGTTTATTTAACTCAGGGATAAGCCAGTACTCTTATTTGACTACTGAAACATTTTTAGCAGAAAGTAAATTAAAAAATGGAGACAGAATTGGATACACAACCTCTGGCATATGAAACAAATTACTTTTATGTTGATACACAGACACACTTCACTTGACAGGAATGCTAGTTATCTCTGTTCTTCACACGTGAGTTTTTTTCCCAACGGCAATAACTAATGTAGAAATACTAATATCAGAAGTTTGTAATGTTCGAAATTTATAAATTTTCCTGGTCAAATATCTGTAGTTTTCCGATTAATAAGCATTTCTCACAGTTATAGCTTTCAAGGTTTATATTATACTCACTGTAGCGACCAAACTATGTTTTATTACTGTCTGTTGGTGTCTCGCGATAGCTTGCATTTAAATTTATTAGGCAAGATTCTCGAATATTCAACAAGTTCGAAGATACGCTTGTGTTTTCGTAAAACATATATTGTTATTCTTACATTCGAGAATCTTCCACAAATTTAGAGAACAGGTAGAACTTTAACAATACGCATTTAAAATATGCGTTATATGTATTAAACTGAAATAAACGTAGTTATCAAAACAAATGTGTAACAGTAAATCTGTTACACCTGTTATTACGAAATAAAGCAAGTAAAATATTTGAATTTATGCTCGGAGGACTTCAGAGTGTTTCACTTTACACAAAGAGAATTACAAGGCTTCGTAAGAGTGTGATTGACCTCTAAGATGGACGAATATGTTTACTTTCTATTAAAATTTATCCTCATGAATACATAAAAATAAAACTTTGCAGAATTAACAATTTCGAAAGACATAAGGAAGTTGCACTTGAACTCCAAATGTAATTTATATTGCTAAGGCAGTTAGTCTTGAGACACATTATGTCAAGCTTGAAGGATGGGTTAACGTTGTCGTTACGTTGCATATTGGACCGCACTTCTGGCTAAATCTATTTTATGTGTATCACCATTCTTATGCTTCTAAACTTAACACGATATTAAAAACAGTAGCTCTTTTAGATTAAGAGAAATAAGCAGTGAAAAACGTGGTAAAATTATTCTTATTCTTCACCAGCACGTGACCAAATTCCGCTGGTAGATTTAAACTGAAGCAGGAGTTAACAACTATTATGTCTATACGAGGAGAACCAACCTATTTGAAAAAATATTCATTTGTTTAGAAATGCGAAACTTGCGTATGCTTAAAAAAAGGGCGTTGTCACTTATTATACTTTATCCCGGACGAGCTCCTAGTTTATTATGTTACGTATAATAATTTATCTTGGACGAGTTTCCGACTTATTATGTTACATATTACGATTTCAAACAGTCGGATATTTTAATTTGAACTTAAAAGTTAATTGAATGTCAATATGTATTCAATTTATGATATAGACGAGTTGCAGTTACGTCACACAATCACGTGATATAAATTTATGCCGCCATGATGGTAGGCTTAACGCCGCATCAGTGCGCCTCAGTTAGCTGGTCAGCGGTTCGTTTCTCATAATAGTTCTGAATTATTTTGACCATGGTGACTACATGCGTAGCTGTTGGTTGTCAGAACAGACAAGACCGAGATCCAGGAAAGAGCTTTCACCGTTTTCTGACGGATTCTGAGGGTAGATCTCGATGGATCGCTGCAGTAAAGCTAGAAGGTTGGCAGCCCAACAGCGTGAGTCGTGTCTGCAGCGACCATTTTATTCTGAGTAAGTAACCACTATTTCTGCAGGAGATAATAAATATATAGTTTAGATTACAAATATAGGAGGGCTCTGAAACCAGAAACGAAATACAATCGTTCTATAGTTGTGTTGAGGCTGTACAAATATAATATTATATTCTTTTACTCTTATAAACAGGGAGAAAAGGGGGGGCTACATAAACGGTCATAAACAAAATAGTTCATGACAGGTCACAAAACAACGATTATAAAATTATATCCCTGTATTATTGTTTAGCTCAACATGCATCACGACTGTGTATTGTATACAATTTACTTTTCATTTAAAAGAACGATACATAAACAACTCGGTTTCTCTTGCCTCTTGGATAACAGTCTTCTTGTTTAATCAAGAACAGTTAATGATTCATTTAAATCATAAAAATTCAGGCTGCAAGTTATTTACATATATTATTATATACTGGTACTTTTGTATTTGTCAACTTATATATAGGAAAACAATAGTTTTCGTTTTGTTTCAGTGGTGTCCCAGAGTGAAACTGACCAGTCTCTGCTGTCCATGTCAGCTTCTGCTCCTGCTGAGTACTGTGTGGAAACTGCTGATGAACAGAAAGGTGGACCTCAAATTCCAGACATAGCCAGAGAGATCTCCATACAGACTGATCTTAGTATGACTGATATTGAAGCTTTACAGACAGAGTGTCAGCAATTGAGAACTGAAAACATTGCTCTCTGTGAAAAACTTGACAGTATTTCATTTGATCAAATATCTTTAGAAAAAGATGACAAAAAGGTAAATGTTCTCACAGGTCTGAACTCATATGCAACTCTGATGTGTTTGTATAATCTCCTGAGTACTGTATTAAGGTCAGTGGAATCTCTGAGTGTGTTTCAACAAATACTGATAACACTGTTAAGATTGAGATTCAACATGAATATGTAATACTTAGGTTTTCTGTACGGTGTGCATTCTTCAACAATATCCAGGTTGTTTCAGACAGTTACAGATGTGATGTATGCTCGTTTAGTTCCAGCAACCATTTTCTGGCCAGATCGTGATCTTCTTCGTAAAACTATCTCCACCTGTTTCCAGATAACATTTCCAAAGTGTGCATGTATCATTGATTGTTTTGAAATTTGTACTGAGAGACCCTCTGACTGTAAAGCAAGAGCTCAGACATGTTCCGATTACAAGTCACATAATACAGCAAAATATTTGATTGGTATTTCACCACAGGGAGTAATAATTTTTATATCCAAAGGCTATGGAGGCAGAGCAAGTGACAAATTCATAACAGAAGATTCTGGGTTTTTTTTTAACAACATCCATCCAGGTGACACAATATTGGTCGACAGAGAGTTTGATCTAAAAGATACATTTGGCTACTATAGTGCTAAATTGGAAATTCCAGCATTTACAAAAGGTAAAAAGCAACTATATGCTGTGGATATTGAAAAAACAGACAAATAGCATCAGTTAGAATCCAGGTAGAACGCGTCATAGGTGTTACCAGACAAAAATACACAATGTTGGAATCAATTATTCCAATTACTGCTGTACTTGGTGTTGATGTTGACAACATGAACAATCTTGATAAAATTGTGCATGTTTCCTGTGCTTTGGTGAATGTGTCCTTCTGTTATCCCGAAAGATTAGTAAATTGTGTTTTATGTCCCGGTAATATATTGTACCTTCACTAGTTATGTTTGTGCCAAGTAAATGTTTGGAGGTATTTGACTTTTATTTTTTCAAGTGAAAAGGAAAACTGTAAACCTGTATACATAAATAAAAATAAATATTGCAATATATCACATGTATTTATTTATGCTCAGAAAAGTAAAATTGTCATACCCAGCCAGGTCACAAAAGATTACAATTTCCACATTTATCACTTAATATTTAAATATTCAACAAGAGCAGTCTATGCAGTAAACTGAAGTACCATACAATGATAATTAACATAACAGGAAACACAAAACATTTCAAATTGATGGCACTGATTTTATCAATAAAACGATCTCGATGATTATGGTTCAAGCCTTTTGCATAATCAGATAAACATATAGGTCCATTCATATTGAAGATCGATGTGATATGACAAATGACAATATTTACACCACGCGGTCACAGTTCACAATACATACATCCATTAATAAAGTCGACTGCGCTGCCTGGTGATGTTGCCTACCAATATGGCGTCAGCATTGAAATCACGTGATCAGTGACGTCACATGCAAAACCTCTATTTGCTATAAAGATTGTTAAACACAAGTTTCCTTCTTAACACAAATATATTTTAATACACAACCAACAATACAATTTATAATAATGATTATTGCAAATAGTTATTACAAATAATGATTTGTACGCAAATGTTTAATAAACTTACAAAAATATTGAGTATTATATCTTGTCTGAAACTAAATATTTCATCGACAGTTCACGATGAGCGAATTAATTTTATCTTGATACAGAGATACACTTCTTTTGACGGCTGGAAGCACACGTAAATTTTTCACCGACGATAGCATATAATGTCCTCGTTAAAATACTACCGTCCGTGGTTAATTCTCTGAAGTTGAATTGTTTGTAATATTCGAAATCTATAAACGTTCCTGGTAGAATATCTGTAGTTTTCCGATTAACGAGCGTTTATTATAATTATAGATTCCGAGCTTTATAAAATATTAACTGTTGCAAACCAACAATATTAAACTGTCTCTTGGAGCTTCGATTTATAAACTTTTCGAGTGAGATTTTCGAAAGCTCAGTTAACAACAATATTTGAAGATTCCTTAGTGCTTTCGTGAAACATGTATATTGTTGATTCTTACATTGAAAAATCTATAGATGTAGAGAATAAGCGAGACTTTCGCAATACACATTTAATAATATAAGTTACACGCATTTATAAATGTATATTAAACTGAAATAAACATAGATACTAAAATAGATATAGATAGTAAATATGTTACAAGGTGACTTCGTCGAGTGTTTAATCAAAAATTATCTAGCAGGAAAGTTAGCCTCTGCCTAATTTTCACTTACGTCATCTCAAGGACACGCGCATAAACAAGTCCAATTCCCCTCCAGCTAGAAGACATTTCTCGTTAACCAAATTCCACCTTTGCTTACGCTTGCTAAACATCGGGAAAAAATAATTAAAATATTATACTTTTAGAATAATATAAATTTAAAATAATTAACCATTATAACGATCAGTCCTCCTTTCCTATAAGGCCCGGCATGGCCAGGCGGTTAATGCACTAGACTCGTAATCCGAGAGTCGAGGGTTTGAATCCCTGTCACACCAAACATGCTCTCTCTCCCAGCCGTGGGAGCATTATAATGTGACGGTCAATACCACTATTCGTTGGTAAAAGAGTAGCGCAAGAGTTGGCGGTGGGTGGTGATGACTAGCTGCCTTTCCTCTAGTTTTACACTGCTAAATTAGGGACGGCTAGCACAGATAGCCCTCGAGTAGCTTTGTGCGAAATTCAAAAACAAACAAACCTTTATAACAAATCACGAAAAAAATAATTTAGTTTTGTTAAAACCACACACTTTCTCTAAAGTCGAAAGTCAGGTTTCAGACTAGCATATCGCTGGTAGCTTATGAATGGGAAAAGTACTATTTTCAGTAACCTACAACTTGTTTGTAAATTGTAGTTTTTATCATTTTCTGTTATTTACTAAAAAGTCAGTGAAGATGAGTAGGCAGTTATAAACATTAATAATACATTTAAATACTTTCATATAACCTTAATTTTTATCTGGTGCAAAAGTAGCTTTTATTTGTCTCTACCTATTAAAGATTCACAGTAATGATCGTGGTATGACACAGTGATATGTGAAGAACTGATTAAAATGGAAGACATCTATTATTAAGCCGTCGTAGCGGTTTCCTCGATGGAATGTTGTGATTTTTGGTGTTCTTTCTTCAACAGTAAACTGCATTAAAAACGAGTAAACTTGATACATAATAAGAAAACCAATTTCAAGTTAAAAAAACAAGACTTACATCATGATAATGAAATGCTTATATGGTTGTGTTGTTTTGGCTTTCGCGTAAAATTACACGAGGGTAATCTGTACTAGTCGTTTCTAATTTAGCAGTGTAAGACTAGAGGGAAGACAGTTAGTCATCACCACCCGCCGTCAATTCTTGGACTACTCTTTTCCCAACGAATAGTGGGATTGACAGTCACATAATAACGCTCTCATTGATGAAAGAGTGATTATGTTTAGTGGGACGGGGATTCGAACCTTCGATCCTCAGATTGCGAGTCAAGCGCTCTAGTCGCCTGGCCCATACGTACAGGAAAACAACTGTACATATGTTTGAGAATATGTGTGTGTCTTATTTCTCTTTCGTAATATGTATTAAGGAAAATTGTCTCATTTACATACTTGACATCTGTAAGGTAAATTTACATATTCAAACAAAATGTTTTATTCGTGCAGTGTTAAATTTTAATTTTTTTTTATGTTTGTTCTTGAAAGTAAGCACAAAGATATGCAATACGCTATCTGTACTCTGCCCACCGTAGCTATCGACCTGCCGCTGTGCTACTCGAGGGTGGGTATGCGAGACGAAATATTATCATAAATAAGTTGAGGACTTTTAAAGCTTGAAAAATATTTTTTTTCCTTTTGTACTTGTAGATTGTAGACGTTAAAAAATTCCACTTCCTTTTCAGCTCTATTCCAGGAATAAAGTGCATCCTAGAAGACACCGTTAACAATCTATTAGTTCAAGCTTAGCTATTCTTGTTCGTGACAATGCATAACCAAATAAATTGAATTTTTATGGCCATTCATGCATTGAAGGTCGAATAAAGTAAAAGTTCGCGAGAAAGGGCCAAACGAAAGTAAAAACAGCGATTTGGACTACGAAATCCGCTTCATTTTGAATTTCGCGCAAAGCTACACGAGGACTATCTGCGCTAGCCTCCCAAATTTTGCAGTGTAAGACTAGAGGGTGAGAAGCTAGTCATCATCACCCACTAACAACTCTTGGGCTACTCTTTTCACCAAGGAATAGTGGGATTGACCATCATATTATAATACCCCCACGATTGAAATGGCGAGCATGTTTGGTGTGAGGGGATTCGAACCCGCTATCCTCAGATTACGAGTCGAGTCCCTTAACCACCTGGCCATGCCGGCCTAATCCACTTCGTGACGTATTCGTATTACTGCCCAACTCGATACTGTTTGAAACTTTGCTGAACATTTTGTGAGGAGCCAAAAGCAAAAGGAAACGCAAAATGTGTTTACTTCTGAATGATCGAGAAACAGGTGAAGTGAGGCACTAAATACTATTTAATGAATAAGTAGTCAGTGTTTAACTTTAATAACCATAGTTAACCATATACAGATTTTCAACCGTTTAAATACGTACTTTTAATCCTCGTATGTCCTAATCGCCAGGCCTAACTTAAAGTATGTTATCTTGTATATATTGCTGACAATCCTATCTTTAGTATGTATTTACACAGTACCCGACTGTTTCTTTTAGGAAAAAAAAAATATTTATACAGTTTTTCTGAATACCTATTTTGTGTTCCTGATCAGTTTACAGATTTTTTACAACATATAGTTTTGAATTTTAAGACCAGCAAGAAAACTAAAGCTATGTTTGAATCCAGACTTTTCCATCGGGATGGGACGTGAAACTGGAGAACGAAGAAATCATTTTGCGCAGGAGAAGAATTCCTATCTCTGTACACACCCCGGATTCACCACTGAAACCGGAATTCCTATCTCTGTACACACCCTGGATTCACCACTGAAACCAGAATTCCTATCTCTGTACACACCCTGGATTCACCACTGAAACCAGAATTCCTATCTCTGTACACACCCTGGATTCACCACTGAAACCAGAATTCCTATCTCTGTACATACCCTGGATTCACCACTGAAACCAGAATTTTTATCTCTGTACACACCCTGGATTCACCACTGAAACCAGAATTCCTATCTCTGTACACACCCTGGATTCACCACTGAAACCAGAATTCCTATCTCTGTACACACCCTGGATTCACCACTGAAACCAGAATTCCTATCTCTGTACACACCCTGGATTCACCACTGAAACCAGAATTCCTATCTCTGTACACACCCTGAATTCACCACTGAAACCAGAATCAATAATTACATAATATAACAAAAACAGTCACTATATTCACCACTCCCAGTGGCTAAGCGATATGTCTGCGAACTTACAACGCTAAAATCCAGGTTTCGATGCCCGTGGTGGGCAGAGCACAGATAGCCCATTGTGTAGCTTTGTGCTTAACTCGAAAAACAACACTGTATTCACTATACAAATTTCTATTGAATAGTCATGCGTATTACTGTTATATAGCGTAATAAAGCTGCTAAACGCGATTGCACCATACAACTATATACTTGATAGCAGTCCTTTTTTTGTTGATTTATAGTTACACTAACCGCATGGGGGCATTATCTACGAACGACGTTTAGCAAACAACTTAACCAGAAGACATTATTTCAGTTTTACTTTTGTGTCTATTAACCTTTATCATAAGGACGTTGTTACGTAAAACTGAATGTTATAAAGGTATATGCTTAAAATTATATTATTTTTTACGTGCAAAGTTCAATATTATGAAGAAGGTATGTTGCACTGATAAGATTTCTCAGTCAATGAAGTTTGAAAATTAAAATAGAAATACGTAAAATTCCCGGGCAATATATTATTTAAAATAAATGTAACACAAAAGGTGATTTGTTCTTATTTCATTGTGAACAATCTTATTTAATAATTAGTGATTTGTATAACAACATCGTTTGATTAGCTTTTGAATTTTTTTGTGCACTCAGTAAAGGTTTAATGAAATATCTTTTTAATTTTCAGAGCACTCTTACCTCAACAAAATGTTTTTTATCTAACCCAAATATTAACGTGGTTTCCTTGAAAATGTGTTAACGTGGGCTCAACTGATTCATTCAGTTTAAAATGTCATATTTTTGCAATATTTAGCGTGACTTAACTCCTAAAGTTAAGCAAGCACAAGAAACCTTCTGATTCGAAAGTTTGTTCACAACAGGAAACTCCAGTTCTACTGACATACTTTACCAACAATCCTTGATTGTCCTTACTTTAGTCATGCTGTTCTATATAGTCCTTCTATTTTGACAGAGAGTTGCAAGTATATTCATGTATGTGGACATGTATTTCATATTAAGATCAAACAGAAATAATTTTATCACTTTGTGGTTTTCCTAGACTTGGTATGGCCTGGTAGATAGGGCGATGAATTCGCAATCACCGAGTCGGGCGTTCGCCCTCCCCTGACGAACACGCAGACGGCCAGTCGCATTTTTTTGTTGGTAAAAGAGAGTCTAAGAGTTGGCAGTTGATTGTATTGACTAGATGTTTTCCTTCTAGTTTAAATTAGGGGCAGCCACCTGGGGAGGAGATGAGAGTCATAAAGTAAAACTGCCCAAGAATCACAGATGATAAAAAAAAACATTTTTGGCATCTCATCACTCATTGACAATATAAATCAGTGATGACGAGAAAACCCACTTGTAGATAAAAATATATATGTAAAAACGGCTGGTTTGAGTTGAGAAAAATTTTTTTATGTAGAGGAGTGAACAACGTTTCGACCTTCTTCGGTCATCGTCAGGTTTACAAAGAAAGAAAGAGTTAAACACGCCCTCTACATTCCTACACTCAGTTATACAACCTCCTTCAAACATGTGGTCAGCTATCGGTCAGTTACCTCTTTCTTTTTTGTGAATCTGACGATGACCGAAGAAGGTCGAAACGTTGTTCACTCCTCTACATAAAAAAAAAATTCTCAACCAAAACCAGCCGTTTTTACATATATACGTTGACAACATTGAGTCTCCCTATTATACTTGATATATTACAGAAAAATCCTTTACTCAGTTTCATCATAAGTGAATGACTAGCATGCACGGACTATAATCGAAGGCTTTATGGTTTTTGTCTCATTGCTCCAATAAAAATGAGGTTAGCATTTGTGGCTGTGAATACATTATAAACTACGACCAAATCTTACCATTCGGTCAAATACCAAAGATTGGTGGTGGATGTTGGTAACACTAGCTGCTTTTCTTCTAACACTTGATATAAGTGACGGCTACTTGCAGATAGTTTATGTGTCAATTTGCACGAAAATTATAAATACAAGAACTGTTCAATATTACTGTCCTAAAGCTGGTAATAACAATTTCACAAATATTATAAGAACATCTTTTGAGTAGTAGGGCATATTTGAGTGTATATCGTTACAAATATCACTAAGTACGAAAACAGTGATTGATATCAAATTCTCTGATGACCAGGCAGAAAAGCAAAAGTTATTACTAGAAGATAAATGGTAGAGAACATTTTGTTATATTCTCGTTTTGCTCTTCGTCTTTAAATATAGGTTCAAAACCTTTTGTTGAAAATTGTAACTTATTCTTATCAAAAGCGATTAGTATTATATCTTTTATCGTTTAATATTTATCTTTATTTTAACTTCTCTTATCCTTTAATTTTCATAAATTTTCATTTTTATATATTTCTGTATCATTAGAAATGCATCATCCTTTTAACTTGTGCTCTAAAAATGATCTAAAACGATTAGCAAAACTTAACAAGAACAACTTTAAAAGACAAACAATTAAAACAGAACAAAGCATCGATTTAGGGAAAATAAAATTATCAACATGACGACACTTTCCCTTGGTTTGTTTTGAATTTCGCAAAAAGCTACTCGAGGGCTATCTGCGCTACTCGTCCCTAATTTAGCAGTTTAAGACTAGAGGGAAGGCAGCTAGTCATCACCACCCACCGCCAACTCTTGGGCTACTCTTTCACCAACGAATAATGGAACTGACCGTCACATTATAATACCCCCACGGCTGAAAGGGCAAGCATGTTTGGTGTGATGGGGATTCGAACCCTCGGAATACGAGTCGAGTGCCTTAATCATCTGGCCATACCGAGCCAGCTTTCCTTTGGAATCTGTGTCTTATGACGTTCAAAAGTCATTTTCATAAGCCTATGTAACTCCAGTACTCAAACTGTTTATATGTAAAATTTGTAGTTACTGAATTGGCCAGTAGATACTATGTCTTAGCAATTTAAAATAAACCTTTCGTTCAATGTGATTCATTTTGAAATTGACCAGTAATCCAAAACCTTTTTATTATAATATTTGTTAAATTTTATTATTAAAGAGTTCTGTTAATGAGGACTTTTAAAAGCCTTTTTTTTCCTCGAAACTTTTCTGATTGTGTTACCACAAAGCTGCGAAATGGTCATCTGCTCTGTATCCAACCAAAGGATCGAACCCCGAATATTAGTGTTATGTATTCCGAAGCTTACCATCAAGCGTACGGGGGTACACAAAAGTGTAACATTGAATCGTCTAAAGTTACTATTTCTAAACTTCTGAAATTTAATATTCTTGACTATAACCCTTGTATAGTAATAATACGTGTTACATGTGTTTAACACCTTTGCAGTTTTAACGCTCTTAGCATTTTTATTAAATTTAACTAAACGAGGGCAAACTCAACAAGTTTACAGATATCATGTCGAACTTTGTCAACATAAGGCTTAAACATTCTTCAGTTAGTAATGTTTTACATTTTTGTCACGCCTTTATATCTCAGTTTCTTTCCGATTGTATCAATACGTCTGAAAGTCGATTAACTTCTGTATATTTTCCAAAGATTAGTAGGAGAATGAAATTATCTTACTACGAAAACATTTGACACTTGACGGAGAAAACCACTCGTACGTTAATTAAAAAAGGCGCCCTCTTATTTGAGCTAGTTGAAATAAGATAATCACGAGGATAAGGTACAGCTTAATTTATGCACTTACGTCAGTCAAACTTAGCAAGACATGACTAAGTTTGCGTTGACTTTCTAAGAAAATGTGTCATAAAATTTTGGCTCTCTTAAGAGAACTTGCTATTACCTTGACTTCCGCATAACCCACTTTTAGGGATGTTTCGTTATTTACTATAGAATGACAATTTTAATTTTTTACGTCTTAACATTAAGAATTTTATTATAATCACGCGTCTTTAGTGTCCCCAGCAATAAGTCTTCTGTTTTACAACGCTAAAATCAGGGATTCGATTTCATTCGGTGGACAAGACAAATAGTCCGATATTGGTTTTTTTTTTATAAGAAAACACGTACACACGTCTTTAAAGGCAAAAATCAAGGAAATGATTAGTTGTTTGATTTCAGTTGTCGTTGCTTAACCTTAGAGATATTACTCATTTGTTAAGTGTTGTTAAAGTTATTGTCCCTCAAACATAAAGTGTGGTCATTTATATTCACTAGTTTTGAGAAAAAAAATTAAAATACGTGTCTTCTTACAATACATTTTGGAGTTAAAGAACTGCATATTACTTGCTACTCGAAATATAAACCACAAGTGTAAAAAGTACTTTACTGAATAATTTTCTTTTTATTCATTGTTTGGACATGTTTTTTGGAAAAAATTCAATTGCATTTTATACTTGTTTTTTTTTTTTAGCTTGGTGATTAAAGATAAATCCTTTAATTCTTTTCTGTAGTTTGATAGTTTAGCAGTGGCGGATTTAAGGTTATGTGGGCCCAGGGGCTGATAATATTTGTAGGTCATGTAATTTTTCATAGAATAAAATTATCTAGGGGTCCCCATTAAGACCATAGAGTTACACTCCTTCTTGCCCCTACCTAAATACGTCACTGTAGTTTAGAGAAATCATTCTGGCTTTCACATTACCTAAAAGGTTAAGGTACTCGACTCGTAATCTGAGAGTCGCGAGTTCGAATCCCCGTCGCACCAAACATGCTCGCCCTTTCAGCCGTGGGGGCGCTATAATTTTACGGTCAATCCCACTATTCACTGATAAAAGAGTAGCCCAAGAGTTGACGGTGGTTGGTGATGACTAGCTGCCTTCCTTCTAGTCTCACACTGCAAAATTAGGGACAGATAGCCCTCGTGTAGTTTTGCGTGAAATTCAAAACAAACCAAACCACATTACCTGAAATAAACTCGTCTGATTGTTACGCTCCTTTTCTTCAGCTTGATGAGTTAGAGAGATACTTCTAACTATTACAGTTATTTTCTTTACCTCGGTACCTTAAAGAAGCTTGTTTGATTGCTTTACTTCTTTTATTCAACTTGATGCTTTAGAGAAGAACTTTCTGTCTCTAGGATTTCTTTACTTTAGCTTGTTGACTTGAAAATACTTTTTTATCTCTTACACTTCTTTTCTTTACCTCTGTGCTCAAAGGAAAATCATCTGCTTGCTATATTCCTTTTATTTGGCTCGATGACTCTTTTAACTATTACACTTTTTTCCTTTACTTTGGTGCCTGAGAGAAACTCTTCTGATTATTAAAACATTTTTTACATCGATGTTTGAGAAAATTATCTTCACTCTTGCATTTCGTTTATTTTTCTCGATGCATCAAATACGTTTTCTAACTCTCAGATGCTTGTAATATATTGAACAAATTTTCTAAATGCACACTTAATGAATTTGTTTTCCTCTGAAATTTTTAAAAATTCTTTACAATATTCAGGAGTAAAAGTAGGCATATTAGTAAGTTTTAACTGATTTTTGACTTTTATGTTGACCTTTAGATACCTCCGCATCAAGTGTTAATGGCTATAATTATTATGTTATTAATTTAACTGTTTATCTCAAGCGTATGTTTAGCATTTTAAAGTGATTGTAATTAAAGTGATTTTAAGAAACTGTGAAAACGTCATATCTGGGTATTAAATAGTTTTAGTTTAGGGCTGGTTTGCTTTGATTACAAAAACAGTGCCTTTGAACTAGGGGTGATATTACATAACCAGGTAAGTGAACCCGCGGCTGGATAATAACTTGTAAAACTTAATAGTCTGCTACGCAGAAGAGACTTGCCCCGGGTGCATAAGGAGAAATCCCAGTACTTATGAAGTAGGGCTATTGGCTAGTTTCCTCTGCAAATTACATCTAGGGGAAAAAAAAGGTGACAGCCTGCAGTCTAGCAACGATACAAGTGTATTACAATTATAGTAATATAATCGTTTTGATTCAAAGGTGCAGAACAACGAACTGGATTAACTGAAAGTTTTCAATCCAAAAGAGTGTTCAAGTGAAAGTGAAATGTTCCATAATTAATCATTTATGTTACTTCACGTTACAGTTACAAATACTCAGAGTGAAACCGTGCTACAAGTGTTTTATCACATGACTTCTTGTGACCCAACAATGGACAAGTTTATTTTTTATGTAATACATATTGAAACACCAATAAAGAAAAATAACACGCAACTGAAAAAAAAAATCAAAAATTTCTTGTGCATTTACTGTTAGTATTAATTTCTTTGGTTTGGTTTCACTTTTGCGCAAAGCTACACGAGAGCTATCTGCGCTAGTCATCCCTAATTTGGCAGTGTAAGACTAGAGGAAAGGTAGTTAGTCATCACCACTTACCGCCAACTTGTGGGCTACTCTTTTACCAACGAATAGTGGCATTGACTGTCAAATTATAACGCCCCCACGGCTGAATGGGTGAGCATGTTTGGTGTGACGGAGATGCGAACCCGCGACCCTCAGATTACAAGTCGAGTGCCTTAACCAGCTGGACATGCCAAGCCTGCTGTTAGTATAAAGAATCTTTTTGACGAATATTCATTAAGGAATTCAACTCAACATATAGAATAATTACTTTAATAGTGATAAGTTCAATATCAAGAAATTCTGCGAAAAACACCCAACATTCAGGTAATATTTTCATTTCCAAATCCGTGTTTAGGCTACGTTTTTACTTTCATTATTTACTGTTTGCTGTGGTGTAAATTTAGTTAATTTTGTGCAGTAATTATGCTTGAAAAGCTTGTATTTGTTACTGTCAACTAGAAATTATACGTCGAAAAGCTATTTTATTGGTAGGTCAAGGATTAAGCGTATGATGGAATATGAGTTATTAATTATGGCCAATTTCTCTCTTACCTGAGCATTTATGATAAGAGCTTTGTAATCGTTCTTAGTGTTTCGTATGAATATATATAACAAATCCTAAGATGTTTGGTATAAGATTCGAGATGTATTGTAAAAGGTAAAGGAGAGTTTGTCTATTGTGTAACGGATTTACTATTATATATTTATTTTAATATCTATGTTTGTTTCTTTTAACATTATTATGCGTGTAACTAATAGTGTTAAATACGTTTTGCAAAAGTATCGCCTGTTCTCTAAATTTATAGAAAGTCCTGAGGTGTAACAATAAACTATGTACGATGTATGTATGTAAAATAACAGTGTTGTTGTGTTAGATGAAATTTCTAGAAGCTTTCCTCTCTAGCTCATAAAAGGTAACCAACACAACACGGAGAGACAGTTTAATATTGTTGGTTTGCTACAGTTAATATATTATATATCTCGGAAGCTATAACTGTGATAAAAGCTTATCAACCGGAAAACTACAGATATTTAATCAGGGACGTTTATAGATTTCGAACATTACAAACCGTTCAACTTCAGAGAATTAGCTTCGGACGTTAGTATTTCCACGAGTACATTAGACATCTTCCTCGGCGAAAGTTAGCTTGTAAACTGCGTAAGGGCAGCCAAGAATAGAGCAAACTAGCTTCCCGTCAAGCAAATTGTACCTGAGTAGTTGTTTGCCCAATGTGTTGATTAGTCACTCGTCTTACTTTTTAAAACCAAACCTGTTTCAGTTTTTACTGTTTCTCTCATTTCGAGAAGAGAAACTTAGTGAGAAAAAACAACAACAACTAACATACACACACACACACACACGCAAAACTGAACTTTTTCGCGGGGGGGGGACAAAAACAATGCCCTCCTCCTAAAACCTTAGAACCTATGAGTTATCCCACATTTCACTTTATATGCTCTTCTTTATGAGAATATGTAATAATAACAATATTCTACGCCTTTGAAACTCAAAGTCTGTAGGGTCACTACGCTGTTCTCTAATGGAACATGGTTGAATTAGAAAGGGTCGTTCCACATAGAAGGAGAGTTACTATAATAGTCGTAAAAGAATCTACATCAACTGGATTGAGGATTGAATCTCTGATCGTGTGGAGAAGTATCTGCTTCAAGGCTTTGTATTAACTATAGTAATTGAAACGCTTTGCATTATATGGAAAAAAAATTTGCAACCTCTGTTTTAATGAACGGTGTTTCCTCTTCTAACTGTCTGTACAATGTCACTGCTTACCTTTAACATAATTGTGAGAATGGTTGTAATCGCAGAAATTTTCCAAGGCGTTTACGTTGTAAGAATTATTACTTAAACAAATATTTTACATGAATAGTGTCCAGACTTCTGCTGTGTTTGTCGTATCTCAGCTGACCTTATGAAATATGGCATTGAGAGAATTTCATCGTTGGAAATATATATGGAGGACATAAGATGGTTGAAATACTGCACTATTAAACTTTAATGGGCCGAATAACGAATGCAACGTTCAAAAATACAATACGTCTTAAACTGTTGTATAATAACAAATACTGTGAGAATGGGTTATCCATCATATGGAGAGTGCTGAAACAATGTAGAGCTGAAACCAGTATGGTCAATATAAACATTTTATCTTATAGTTATGCAAACTACAAGAATTTTCAACGCTTCAATTAGTGACACTTTTCACGGTTTTAAACCCTATTTTGTTTTTCATAAAACTAATTCACATGCCGTAAAATCTAAACTATCGTCATGTTCTAAATAGTTTTCAACTTAATTTGATCGCCTGTATGTATGTAAACTCTCTTCATATTCTAAATATTATTCGTTTTAATTTGATCTCCTGTATATAGTCTCCCAATGGCTCAGCGATATGTCTGCGGACTTACAACGCTAAAATCCGGGTTTCGATACCCGTGGTGGGAAGAGAACACATAGCGTTGTGCTTAATCCAGAACAACAACAATCTCCTATATGTATCTGAACTATCGTCATGTTCTAAATAATATTCAACTTAATTTGAATGTCATTATGCACTTTTAGTACATTTTACTGAACTCACAAAAATTTACATTTTATATTTCGAATTACCTGTAAATTTAAACTTACTTTTTTCTGTTAAAAAAAATACGCATCTCACAGGATAAGACATTTTCTCATTTGGTTTCAGTTTCCTTTTATATTAGTAATCTGTATTTTGACAGAAGATTATTGGAAGTTTAAAATAGGAATTTCCAACCTGAACGGCATCTTATGCAAACGTAGGATAAATGGCCAGGTTAAGAACCCTAGAACTAAGATATATGTGTTCCGACCCGTCTCTAATTTTGATTCACTGACCATAGAGAAAGCACTCACCCATCCAACAGCATCTGTCACAATTCGAAGAAAAAGAAAAAAAACTTTTCGAACATCCAGGTCCCTTTGATTCATAGCGTGACATGTTAGTCATTAGGCCTCACTCAGCCCTATGAAAGTTTGCTTCTCAAATCAAAAAGTAAAGAAACCTTAGACAGACTCGCTTTGGTGTTTTGCACTACCGTCAACCAAAAGCTGAGTTTGTTTGTTTGTTTTTGAATTTCACGCACAGCTACTCGAGGGCTATCAGCGCTAGCCGTCCTTAATTTAGCAGTGTAAGACTAGAGGGAAGGCATTTAGTCATCACCACCCACCGCCAACTCTTGGGTTACTCTATTACCAACGAATAGTGGGATTGACCGTCACCTTATAACGCCCCCACACCTGAAAGGGCGAGCATGTTTGATGCGACCGGGATTCGAACTCGCAACCCTCCGATTAGGAGTCGCACGCCTTAACACGCTTGGCCATGCCGAGTTTAGCTGACAGATTTGTTCTCCTTCAACTCTCTCTCCACAGGCAGATCAAAGTGCACATGTCACGACTTTTTTAGAGCCTTATCAAGGTGAATTATCAAGGTATGCTAATAAACTTGTCATCAAAATGTAATAAATAAACCAACTCCTAATATTACATAAATTTCAAGTTCTCAGTTTTATAAGGAAATGTTTTTACAAAATCCTCAATCTATCCTACTATAGGAATTGTGACATTTGCTGTCTAGATACCCCTCCTAGACTAGAAGGACAGAATTTAATGCAAATTACTTATTATAATATACATAATACTCGTGCAAAACAATAAATTTTATAGCACCTAAATCTTATTTGTTTACAGAACCATAAACTTGAAAATCAGACCCATTTGCCACGCCCACTTGTCACATCCTCTGTTTCACAAATTACCAATAGCTCTGTTTGACGTTTAATAACTATATTATTTGTAACCAATAAAAAGCCAAAATTTTATTCTGTCAAATGATGTATTACATTATGTTGTTTCCTGTACAAAGAATTGTCGATTTCACTTTCAGTTCGAATTTTACTGCCGTGAAAAACGCATTGACGAGTGTAGCTGAATTTTTAACAGCTCTAAGCTTATAGTTAGGAAGCCAGAAAAATTGTGTTACTAATGAGTTTGTGGTTGGCTTTTTTTTTATAGCAAAGCCACATCGGGCTGTTTGCTGAGCTCACCAAGGGAAATCGAACCCCTGATTTTAGCGTTGTAAATCCAGAGACATACCGCTGTACTAGCGGGGGGGGGCGTTGCTACTGGAACTTTGTCTGCTTTTTGCATGTTATTATTCTGTGTTCTATGGTGCATTATTTATTTAAGCATCAAATTATTTAGGGTAGTAGTAGTACCAATAATATAAAAGATTAAGTTTAAGTTTTATACATAGTCGACAGCAGAAAAAGAAAAAAAGAAACATTGTCAGGTGCAATACAGTGTGTTGGATAGACAAAAGTATTTAATGTAAGAGTTGTTGTTTGGTTCATTTAGTGATCTAATATTTAATAAGTATTTAGTTTTAGTGTTAAAGGCTGATTGTTTTGTGGATGACAGATGGGACGAATTTTGTCGCTTAGCTTGCAGGGGGTTGTACTTTGTATGTGCGTAGTTCAATTCTTGTAAACTGACGTTACGTTATTCGATTTTTTGTTTATTTTTGAATTTCGCGCAAAACTACATGAGGGCTAAATGCACTAACCGTCTCTAATTTAGCAGTGCAAGACTAGAGGGAAGGCAGCTAGTCATCACCACCCATCGCCAACTCTTGGGCTACTATTTTACCAACAAATAGTGGAATTGACCGTCACACTATGACGCCGCCAAGGCTGAACGGGCAAGCATGTTTGGTGTGACAGGGATTTTGACTTGCAACCCTCGGATTTGGAGTCGAGCGCTCTAACCACCTGGTCATGTTATTCGAACCTTATGTATTTTTGTCGTTGTCTTAAGTTAGTATTGTTAGATCATAGCGTCTGGCAGTTTCTAGAAATCTGCAGGACGTGGTTGAGAAATATATAGGATAGTAAAAAAAGGATCATAGGGCACAAGCTACAACGTGGGATTATAAAATGTATCCTAAATTTTGGAGGTGACTGTGGAAATAGGACCCACATTGCAAGTGGGAATACACCGTCTATCAGGATCCTTTTTAAAAATATTCAGCGTATTTTATTTCATGTTAACGTGTTTTGTTTATGGCTTGAAATTTTATGGTTATAATATAATTAATCAGAAGTTGGGATTTGCTGTTTTTAACGCAGTCCTTCTTCATGATTTTGTTTATTCATTTAGCTTCACTTGGATGTAATTATATATATATAGGCAACCAACTGCGAGCAACTTAAATCAGAAACCTAAGTTACAAAATGTTAATAAAGTGGAAATTGGACTGCATAATTGCTAGTTTAGCCGTGGCGAGTGGCATTTAGAATTTTACAGCTTAAAAGAGTTAAGGAGAATTATTTGTCTTGTCAAAGAGTGTTAAAAAGTAATGAACCCTCAGGTGTGAGCCTTGACGAAAAGAAAATAATATTTAGAGTTATGGGTAATGTTAATATATTTATCGCAAATTGTACCGTAAGAAGAGAGAGAGAAAAAAAATAATTCGTTTTGTAAACTGAATTCTGAAACAAATCATCCAGACTGTGTGGACTTTTGCCAAGAAAAGAAAAGAATTCAACGTTTTAGATGCAACTATGATAAGCAATAATGTAACGAATTTTTACACATATGTTTGACATGTTTTGAATACATATATTGTTGTAAAACAAATGGATCGTGTGCTGCCCATTTATTCTACTGTAATGAATCCCGACCGCGTGAAAATTAGTCAGTTGTGAAACTATTTAAAATTTAAAAATTTGAAGGCTATTAAGTTAGATAAAATTAAATTAGGTAAGACAAATAAAATATAACAACAATATTTTTTCACAGGATATGCTCGCAAGTAGCTCGTATTACGTAATTTGATAAGGTAACGTCAGATACTCGTATGCCAGGTAATTTATGTCTGTTGGACTCGGTTCAAAGGGCACTAAAACAACATGGTTTAAGTAGAATAACATTTACACTACTATAAACTTTAAGCTACTTAAGATAAACAACTGTAGTTTCTCGTTACAGTTTCCAGTCATTATTTAAAGAAAAGTGGCTATTTAGATTTGTTTAGTATATTTTATGGTGGTTACAAGGTCGATCAAATTCACCGATTCTTACAGAGTTAGAGAAAATAACAAATGAAATACACTGAAAAAAATATAAACGCCCCATGTGAAATATTGGTGTCACATGAAGGGTATCACCCAAAGTTAGTGTATACTCCTTCTACTTGTACAAAATGGATATTGCTCTTGATTAGTGTCCCAAATTTGAGTCTACCACTGCCTGTGAGCATTCGCTCAGTGATGCGTTAATGTAACTGAGTGCATGGGTGTGGCATATCCAGACGCTGCTCAAACAGAATGAGCAGTACTCGGACACTCCTTATACTGGGGACAATAAAAGGCCACCCCAAAATGTCAAATTTTGACAAAAGCAGCAATGCCCCAGATGACTCCAGTCATGCGGGAACGTGCCATTGGCATGTTGGAAGCAGGAATGTCCACCAGAGCGGTCGCTGTGCAACTGAATTTTCACTATCGGACGATAGGACGTTTGAGAGTTCGTTTTCAACAGACGGGCAGTACTGCAAATTGACCTCATCCACGTCGGCCACGTGTGACCACCCCAGCACAGGATCGCCACATCCGGCTTGTTCACATGGAGGTGGTGGTGTTGTGGTGTGGGCAGGCATCGTGTATGGGCAAAGAACACAATTGCACTTCATTGAGGGGAACTTGAATGGGCAACGATATCGTGACGAGATCTTCAACCCAGTTGTAGTGCCGTTTGTCCTGCAGCATAATGTCACCTTCCAACATGATAACGCCCGACCACATGTTGCCAGTATCTGCACCCAGTTCCTTGAAACTGAGCACATTTCAGTTCTGGACTGGCCTGCGTATTCGCCAGACATGTCGCCCATAGAGCATCTTTGGGATGTTCTGGATCGACGTGTTCGCGACCGTGTTCTAGTTCCGGATAATGTGCGTCAGCTCCGTGTGGCACTTCAGCAAGAATGGAATAACATCCCACAGGCCACCATAGACAACCTGGTGAACTCCATGCGAAGGAGATGTGTTGCTCTGACAGAAGCAAATGGTGGACACACAAGATACTGAACAGTGAATTTCTTCAGCCTGACCCCTACCATGTTTGAAGGGGTGACAGTTCTGTTCATATGCCAATATCAAGATGTAATGGACAGTGATTTGAAGATTATTCAATAATAAAATGAATTGTGGTTGATTTCATATATTGCATGTCCCTAATGTTAATAAAAACTCAAAAGTCTGACATGGGGCGTTTATATTTTTGTTCAGTGTATAAAAATTTTACTGAAAAGTTTGAAATTTATTTATAAAATTTTTTAGAGATTATTCAATTGAAATTTGAGAATTTTCAGATGAAGAAAGATATTTTTAATCTTAACAGGTAAATAATTTTGCACTCGAAGCTTTCAACCTTAATGGAGGAAAGTTAAGTAAAAATACTTTATTACAGATTCAAACTTTTTGTCCACTAAAAGCTTGTGAAATTTCGTGAAGACAGGCAACAATTTTTTACTTGTTTATAGTAAAGCACAAAGCTACAAATAGGCTACCTGTGCTCTGCCCACCACAGGTATCGAAACCCTGGTTCTCGCGCAGACATAAACATGTCAGAAATTATAATACGGAAACTCTAAGGGCCAAGTTGGAGTCACGAACTTTGTTGAATCGATCAAACCTATATCAAGAACGCGAAAACTTTTGATTTTCTCTATTACCGGCCATATTTTACTAAACTTTACAATTAAACTATAAGTTCAGGAACCAAACGATACTATGTGAAATTAAGATATTTTGGTCTCTTGGGAGATGGAAGGTTCGGTTTAACAACAATACCAAAAATATTCTATATACGATAGTTATTTATTTATTTGATTAATTATTCTAGCCAGTTTCTAAACGCTAGGATGGGAAACCTCTGCATACTATTATCTAATCAACAACACTTTAAATATGAAAAAATATACAATGAAAAAATAATGAAAAGTACAACTTAAAGGAAGGAAATCATAAGTAGCGGCTAAACTCGCAGCTATACTTATAGCGTTGATAATAATGTTTTCAGCAAATATTCATTTATTAGGTAGCCAGGTTGCATTTTTTGTTCGACTTGGGGCATGTTAGTGAGTAAAACAAATTACTCTACTTAGCTAATTAATGAATGAATATTTGCTGTACAGTTACCAGTTTTGCCGCTGATTTTGAATTCCTGCCTTCGAGTTGCAAGCTCAATCCTTTTTTGGCCACACTTTTTCCTCGCCTCTTAGTTGTTGTTTTTTTTAAATAAGATATCATGACGTTCTGTCAGCACACACCGACAAACCACAGCAAGTAAAAAAGTGACACTCGATAGTAACCAACATTAGCTTTAATCTCGCAATCTTATTATTTAGAACAGACCTATACACTTACAGAACCATTCAGATTCTTTAAAATATATGGTTGAAGTTTTTTCTTTAATACAGTGTTAATAGTCTTTTTTTATATTAACACCATGGAATCTAGATTAAAAGTTTCTTGTCATCACTTGCATGCACTCGGTACAGTATAGCCGTATCAAGCATCATTGTTTGTGTTAATTGCTTAAGCTAATACCACGTGATGACAAACGATCTTTAATTAGGAGTATTTCATAAAATTTACCAAATTTGTGCTTAAAAGTTTGCAAAGAATAAGGAAGAATAACTGTCCACCAGTATGATTCTTTTAAAACTAGAGCTATAAACTGATAATCTAGTTTTATTGACGTGACCAATACTTATGTATCTGTAGATGCTATCACCCAATAGTTTTGCTGTCTTTAATCTAAATGACGAAAAAAGTAAAAATGGTTCAATGTTACTCTTAGAAAAGGTGTAGTAAAAATTTTAGACCGACAGCTCACGTGACGTTTTTTATTTAAGCGAAGGCAAAACATTTGGTCAAAATTGAGTGTTTCGTCTTGAATAAATTTGCGCACGTGGTTTATATTTCGACAAAATTGGAAATCTAATAGTAGGTTGTAAAGATTTATTTATTTGAAAAAATTCCATAAAAGTTTCCGTACTTTCGTTGCAAAGAAAGAAAAAAAAACATTCAATCAAATTTGTAGAATTTATATCTCATTTGTTACTTAAAGGGATGCCTTGAAATTTGATATGTGAAGTGAGCACAGTATAACACATCCACTGAAAATATGTGACAGTTTGGATGACCACAGTCCGAGATACAGAAGGTGGAATATCCCTAAAGTATCCCTTCTGTTGTTAGATACGCATGACACACTTTCGCATGTCTGATCCGACTTTGACTTTCTCTTTGAAATCTAACAGACAACCTCTCATGAATTTTTCTATTCTTTGAAAAGCAAACACATATACTTAAACAGACTAAATATTGTTTTTGTATTATCTTCTCAAATAGCTACACATTTGAATTAATCACCTGAATTAAGACTTCAAACAGTAACATGTCAGTCAGCGAAATAGCTCACCTTGAGTTAAGGCCTCATTAAAAGAAGAAATGTGGACTCCATCTGTATCACTGAGTTCAAAACAGGTTTACTGTTGGGTTTTCCCGGTTGTTATGTTTTAGTCACATTAAAAAAATTTAAAACAATTCGTTGATTCTTTTCTAAATTGATAAAGCTTTAAAGCAAATTTCGTTTAAAAACTTGTAGAAACCGGTTTAATGTTGGTTTTTTCTGGTTATTGTGTTCTATTCACATGAAAAATATTTGAAATAATTCGTTAATTCTTTCCTCCAGTGATAGAGCTTTAAAGCAAGTTTAAACACTGCAGTAACCGTTTACCGCTGTTTTTTGCTGTTGGTCTCTACCTACTTAAGTAAGCTTTGATATAATTTTTTTATTCTTTTCTCAAGTGATAGAGCTTTATTTCAAAACAAGTTACGACGTATAGAGTTGCAGGTACCGGTTCCTGCTGGTTGTACTGGTTATTTTGTTCTAATTACTTTTACTGGTATGTTGCAAAATGAGTTTAAAGGGTATCATTAGACACTGAATGGAAGGTTTTAAATAAATATGGGTGAACATCGTCAACTTTCCATTAATGTTACTCAAGACCCACAATGTTTTCATAATGTGACACCCCTGTAATCAGCATCCCTAAACTCAGATCCAGACCTTGACAACATCTTTATGAATAGAGAAAACATTCAAGTGTTTTATAACTTATGAATAATGTTGTCAAGTGTTACTGTTTACTTATTGCTCTCCTGGAAGATGTTGTGAGTTTCTAACACAACAACACCAGAATATTATGCTGTCCATTCTACAGTCTTCAAATGATTAACATTCTTATCATTGTACAAAACAGGGCCGAGCATCACTTAGTAGATAGCGAGTTGGAATGTTGATCCGAAGGTTTACGGTTCACGTTCCGCTGTCGCAAAATCGCGCTTCGTACTTCAACGATCATGGGTGCATTATAAAAGTGACTGTCAAATCTCTATTCGATTATTGTAGCTCGTGAGTTGGCGTGCCTTCCTTTAGTTCATCAATTTAAAATGAGGGACAACTGGTGCAGATAGCTTTCTGGTTCCTTTGCGGGAATATCTAAAGAAACAAACATATAAACCCAAATTTCTTATTAAACCGTATGTCTGATAGATATACACAGTATACTAAAACACTTGACTTTATGATACACACTTTAACCTCAGAAGTATCCTCATGTCTGTTATAACAAGAGTCACGTAACAAAAAATCAATTCATCTGGGTATGCCATTAATAATATTATTTTTTATGTATTATTATCTTGCAAGTAGTGTTATCTGTGTTAAAATATTTTTGCGTATGTCCACCTGACTCATGTTTAGTGTGATGCACAGCAGTGCTGTAGTTTGTTGTGTTGAAAAGATATTTAAGTACATGCAAGATGTGTTCGCCATTTATACTATACCTGTATACACATATGAATGTTTATAAAAATATAAAAAGTGGATAGACATCCACGATAGTCTTAGCCGTCTAGGCGCTAGCCCTACTGACGTGATCAGTCAGGTAAGTTGGTAGTGTACAGAACAAACTGAAGTTTTAGCAATTTTGAATTTTTACATAGGGAACGTTTGTGACCTTTATAGCGTGTCATTAATATATATTGTAACCAATACCTTGAATGGTCGATTTTTCGCTTAGGAATTCCGATATAGTGGTTTATCGGCGTGTGAATTATTTGGAACCCTTGTAGATTCCTACGATCGCCTTATTGTCTCTAATTGTCGTTTCCTTCAGTATTTTTTATAAAGATTTCATCGTGTGATAGCAATAGTAATCCAACGTATACTCTACTTTTAATACCGCAATTGTGATTTGAAAAATAAAAATAAATGCACAAACACATACACATTTATTAGCACTGAAATTAACACATTACATGAGAAAAATAGAATTTAGAGCTGCACAAATACTATAACACTCCACAACAAAGTTGTTGTTTCTTGAACACTGTTGGGTGTTCCTTATAGATTTCTTGCTGCTGTCCCCCAGTGGCTCAGCGGTATGTCTGGGGACTTTCAACGCTAAAAACCGGGTTTCGATACCCGTGGTGGGCAGAGCACAGATAGCCCATTGTGTAGCTTTGTGCTTAATTCAAAACAACAAGATCGAAACTACAAGATTTCTTGCTGCTGATTACGAAACTCACATCCAAATTTGCCCATCACGTACCGTTTCATCGAAATATTCAGTTTCGCCAGGGCATTGCTACAATGGAAAAACGATATCAGGGCAATTGGAATCCGTCAATGCATGCTGACTACTGTTGGACACTGCAACGTGATGCACCGAACATTGAATACAAACAAAAATCAGGAGCAAAACACTTTTAATTATGTTGAACTTAATAGCGTATTAGAAACATAAACGCAATTAAATACGTTATTGCCGGTAAACAGTTAACTGTCTATTTCTCAGAGTTCCTACGTGATGAAGCAAAACCAAAACTATATTTGTGCACACCCACCAGGCACCTATCACAATCAGCAAAAAATCTTCAGGAAGCAAAAGTTTTCAAAAAAATTGTTGAGCAGTGTAATTGGTGTCACTCTTTGCAGTTTGCAACACCTCTGAGAGCATGAATGAGGGGCAATATGGTAACTCCTACCGTACTTAAAACATGTTATAAAATATTTCTCAAATATCAGTTTGTAGCATTATATGCAACCTCAAAGTTACAACGTTGTTTTCTAAGTCAAAACTTTGTTGGTTAACAGATCACCTGATTTTTTTTTTATCACGGCGGACAACAAAATCATCAAAGAAATTAATATATTTTAAACAATATGTTTAAACAATAAAGCAATTAATATATTTTAAACAGCCCTTTTAAATTCCAAAATAAGCCCGGCAAGCCAGGTGGCTAAGGCACTCAACTCCTAATATGAGGGTCAGGGTTTCGAGTCCCCTTCACACCGAACATGCTCACCCTCTCAGCCGTGGGGGCGTTAACATGTGAAGGTCAATCCCACTATTCGTTGGCAAAATATTAGCCGAATAGTTAGCGGTGGGTGGTGATGACTAACTGCCTTCCCTCTAGACTTACACTGCAAAATTAGGGACGGCTATCGTAGATAGTCCTCGTGTAGCTTTGCGCGAAATAAAAAAAAAAACCAACAAAAAACAAATTCCAAAACTGTCTATTGGGGAGTTTAGGAATTTTCCACTCGAGATATTCTCTATTTATATATTGTTATTCCTATCTCTTACCTGCTTCTATTGTGAATTTTAAGGTCTCAGATTTCTGGTTAATATATGACCTTTAAGACAAATTTCCTTCCATAATTACAGTTGTATACAACACTTCGCTTGCCTTTCTAAGGACTCGCCATTATTCTGATTTAGACTTTCTGATTTACATCATTGGAAATGTAGCGCAACAAAGTAATGTAATGTTAGGGATATGAGTTACAGATTATAATGTTAAGCACCATTACCCGGGAAAAATATAAATGGAAAACAAGGGTTAACAAGTTGATATTGTCTAACTTTATCATGAAACTTTTCGTATCATCTCTGGATATATATTTATATCAGATTAGTGTATTTCCGTATAAAAGTTAATGCATAGGACTATTAATGATTAATTTATGAGCAGACATAGAACTGGATCTAGGAAGCATATTTTGAACAGTCTTCTATTCTTTAATTACACCTTACACTCTATTTGTTAAAATAACATTTATTTTTACTATTTCTAATAAATTCTTCTTCTAAAACAAGTCTAATACAGAATTCTACAGAAAATCACACGATTTATTTAGTCTCTAGTGTATCAAGGTTCCATTTCCTCCACTAGATAAAGTGTTGATAGCCCATTGTGCAGTTTTGCACTAAGAAAATATATCTTTATCCCCTACCCCCAGTAAGTCATTAGTAGGATCGTGGGCGTACAACGCCAAAATCCGGGGTTTTATTCCTCCCTGTGGACAGAGCACATTGCGTAGCTTTTCACTCAAGCAACAAATCAATACGCGATTTACGATGTGGATAAGTTTGGCAATATTTTATTTCTACAAATTCACATAATCGAGTAATTGTCAGTAATAAATTATTTGCTCCTATGATCTTATACTAATACAATTAATTATTTTCTGTCTGTTTCCAGACAAAGCTATAAAGGACCATCTTGTACTATCCGTCTCCAATTTTGAAGTTATAGACTAAAAGGGGACCCGTAAATCAACAGCACCCACTATCAACCTTTCGACCACTGCAGTCAAGTAGTGACAGTCACTCGTATAACTCACCCGCTGCCCAAAAAATGCAAACCATGAACACCAGGACATAACCACATGCGTGTGTGTTTTTCGTATAGCAAAGCCACAAAGGGCTATCTGCTCAGCCCACCGAGGGGAATCGAACCCCTGATTTTAGCGTTGTAAATCCGGAGGCATACCGCTGTACTAGCGGGGGGCGTCATAACCAAAAGGTTACAGTCAGCAAGCTTTATTGTTAGGTGAGGAAGTATTTTCCATAGCTAACAATATTTTTGACGGGTCTTTTCTAAATAATATTTTGATTAAATACTACTAAGATGTTCTAATATAAACATTAATAATAAAGTTACAATTTGTAACATCTTTCTAAACTTAAAACATTTTCACGAACGTTTTATAATGGGAAATAAACTTCATAAATCGCAAGTAAATAGCCCATTTGACGTGTTTATTTTTTAAATTGTAAATGATAAACCATTTAAAGCCATGCTCGTGTAGTAAACAATGAAACTGTTGTTGTAACATCAAAATTCAAAGATGCGATACTGTTCAAATGTCCACTTATAAGAATTAAACGTTTGAGTTTTATTTCTAAAATATTTTAATATCTCACACAATTAAACCTTTTTATTAATAAACTGTCCAGTGTTTTAGACAATTATAATACAAATGATTCTTATTTAGTGTATCTATATATATCATTTAATGAATTACTATGATATATTTATGCTTCTTTTGTCTTCCACAAGTGGCTGTCCACTCTGAGACAAAATACAAATCTAAAATGTTATTTTTACATGTTTTGACTTTTAATCGGAAATGAACAAACTAAGAGGAACACGAGAAACTATATCTGCTGTTTATGTGATTTTATGTAAAATTTAAAACTCGTAATATCTTACATGGAGAGAACCTGATTCTCCTTTCCTTAGGAGCTCCCTATGCCTTTCTCTAGACTTGTGCTGTTAGCACCTTTATTTCTTTTCGAAACATTTCGTGTTTTAATGAATACATATTCATTTATTGAAAGATAAGTCCGTAATTTCAATCCAAACCACTACCATTAAAAAAAGATGTTTAACGTATCACTACAGGGCCCACTGTACACTAAAGGCCCTGAGTAACAAATGTCTAGTGTACGTGACTGTACCTGAGCAATAAGTTGTGTTAGTTGGACAGTGTATTGATTAAGACTTGGACGAAAAAGACAGTGGTGGAAGAAAATGATGTTAAAAGAGCTAGTCCCTTCACTTTCTAACCCTGCTACCTTATCTGTTTCTTTTTAGTTTTTAATCTAGCGAAGTTATCGATATTCCATATTCTGTTCTGTGGAACCAGGTAACAGGCAATCCAGGCTTGCGGACATGCACTGTTTACTAAGTAGAGTGTTATGTAGAGAACTGTTCATGTACACAGGTAACCAGGTGGTTGAGATTAGCTTATGAAATAATTATTGTGTAAAAGTATGTATGTGATTACTATGTTTTGTATTATTGTCATAAATACGCCTTTCTGAAGGAAAGAGAGTAAAGAAACAAAATAAAATAAACATGGAGCATAATACTGCTGTGAATCCACGGAAAGCTTGAGCTAGGTATAATACTGAAACAACAGAAAGTTTGAGCTAGGTATAATACTGAAACAACGGAAAGTTTGAGCTAGGTATAATACTGAAACAACGGAAAGGACGAACTTCACAACCTCATATTTAAGACTTTATTGTTCTAATGATCTTCGTAGCCTAACTTATGCGTTTTGTTTTTGCTGTTTTTCTCTCTCAGTGTGGCGCAGTTATCTCTCACGTAGTTTTGCGCGAAATTCAAACCAAAGTCTCATAGCACGTGACGCACAAAAAACACAAATAACATACGTATCAAAATTTAGAAACGTACAAATTATGCAAGAATTCTAACCGTTAAAAACCAAATAACCTTACCAGACAATATAATTAAAATCTACAAAATCATATATAAAACCAACCATGGAATAAGTATGCCCAGCATTGTTAAATATATCACATAAACACAATACACACAATACAAAACTCAGTTATTACTACAGTATAGAAAGTCCTCACAGCACTTCATCAGGATTCATACACAAATACACAAACATTCAAATCATAGCTGATACACTCTTACATAATTATCTGAATTACTTTCAGTAAAATTGACAAAAAAATTATTTTCCTGATCGCTATTGCATACTTGATGAAACCAGACCTAAGTACCTCTCTCAAGTTAATATCTATTTTAGGAATAAAAAATCTCATAAGACCGCCCGCTACTAAATTATAGAACCCACACTAACTTAAGGTTAATAACTCAACATTTAAGAAAGAGTTTTATTGTTTATGACGAATGTTATTGAGTGAGTAACTGGTACACAGATGGGCATTTGCCCTGAAATTGGTCAGTGGAAGAACGGTTTACTCTGACCCTTATGTAGCATCACCTTCAATATCTTACAATAAGCACATTAATAGCACAGACGGGAGGAAAAGGTCCGAGCGAACCTGACCCTCCCTGATCTATAAGACCAAAACCTGACAGGAGAAGCGAACTCATTTGTTTTCACTCTTACTGTACTCTCCCACACTTGACCAATAAAAACTGTTATTGTTGTTGTTTTGAATTAAACACAAAACTGCAGTACGGATATCGAAATCCATTTTCTAACGTTGTAAATCCGCAGACATACCGCTGTGCCACTGGAGATCATATTTATTATTAATACCCTGTTAACTTCTCTTCTTAAACTAGTTCGTGTGTTTTTTATTGAGTGAAGATTCCTGTTTGTGTTTTACAGAGCTTATAAGAAATTTCTATTTGTGATGATCTTACAGGCTGAAAAATCTCTTCAGAAGGAAGTAGTTTCGGGTAGATTCGGGTAGCCTGGTAGTTTCGGGGCTCTTTTAGTTTACAAATAAACTTCACATGTATTTATTCTGTAATCCTAGTTCTGCATTTCATTTCATCACATTTGAAAATCATTAACAAAAACGTGGTTAAAATCACAAAATAAATAAACAAAACTAGCAGATGGTTCAGCTTGTAAATCCAGATATAAGCATCAAGACCAAACAAACACTTTTTTTTTCTGGAATGTCGATGATATTTTAATGCTATAAAGAACATTTGTCTAAATACATACGAGATGACAAGGTAAAAATATTGAACAAGACGAGTCCGTTTTTGTTTTTAATATTTTCTATATTTTTCATTCCAGTTCATCAGAGGTTTACGCCCTTGTTTTGAGCGTGAGATCATACTTCAGAGCGTAGTGGCAATGGATAGCGACTGAGCAGAAGTATATTTTAAAGTACAGAAAGCTACTGCCTTTTTTTGGTCATTTAAGTTCCAGTTCAGAACTGCTAATTCTTCAAGGTGTCGCGCCCTGTCATTGACCAAAGGATGAGATGAAACCCAAGTGTGAGTGTGACACTCACTTCATGAAGACTGGTGATTTGTGAGAGTCGTTTAGTTGTGTTTCAAAGGCGGAACAAAGTGGATAAAAGTAGGAAGAAAAAGAATAGTTCGGCTAGCCTATTAAATGCAACTGGATAAACATGACATTGTTATTCTGACATTATGAGGGTTAGTGGCTGGAAGCGACATAACACACAAATTTAAGAAATGATTGGAGGATATACATGCTATTTGAAAACAGCATAAAGTATGGTATATATTGAAAGATAAAACATGGTTTAACGTATTTGTTGTGAAGTATGCGTAGATGTGAGAGGGAATGAAAGTGATTGTATCATACTCCTTTGTAGACTGTGTGAGGTCGAAGCTATCCGTGAGTTATGTCATTCCCAAACCAGAAGACTCGTATAAAAGATAAAGTAGAAATTCAGACATAATGACCACATGTAACACAGTGTCGGACAAAGGGCTTATATGTTTATAACACAAATGGGGACGTTTTAAACCCAAAAAGTTCCTGTTAGACATAAAAAGAGATTGAAATGTTGAGTGACTTTGTGATTGAGATCTATTGTCGTAAGTATATCGAAGCGACACCTGAAAATTTAATTATGTCAGAAAGACGAGAACTTCGACAATATTATTGACATCTAACAGCCAAACATCAGCCAGCTCATTCATCAAAGAGTATTTTAATGCCAAATCTAACCTTAATCAACTTAATCATAAAGCTTAAATTGCCAGTTTCGATGTCATATTCCTCTTTATAGAAGTCCCAACCAATGAAGCCTGCAAGAAAGCCTTAGAACTCTATATTCAAAACACTAACCCATCAATAGATGTTCCTAGCAACTCTTATAGAATTCACCACGATGAAAACAAATTTCATGTTCAACAACCACAACTATATACAAACAAATGGCCTAAGCATGGACAATCCAGTATCACCAGTTCTAGCCAATATTTTTATGACACAAGTTGAATCACGAGCATTTAACACAGCATTACATCCACCACTATACTGGTGCAGATATGTAGTTGACACGATTGCGGGATCCACATCTGCAGAACACACACTTAATTTTTTCAATCACATTAACTCTATACATCCCAACATTAACTTCACATGTGAACAGGAAGAAAGCAATCAAATATCATTTCTTAACCTCAAAATTACAAGAACCGATACACAATTTAAAACAGAAATCAACAGAAAAATCACCCATACTAGACTATTCATTCAGCACATGAAAGAAAACAAAAACTCGACATTCTAAGAAACCATATAAACGCAGCCATAAAGCTATGCTCACAAGATAAAATTAACGATGAATTAGACAAAATAAAACAATACTTCATCAATATCAATAAGTTTCCTCCACAAACCGTAGAAAACATTATACGCACACACCTGGACAGAAAGCAAAATCAACCAACTAAAGTAAATATACCTCACAATTTTAAAAAATCACGAAACCACATACTGCTGCATTTCATATATTCCCGAAATCAGCAGAAAAATAACCAACATTTGGCAACTAGTAACAAAATACGACGTTCCAGTTAATACCAAATTTCTTCAAAAGCCAGGCACAAAACTAAGGTCTATACTATGTAAAAACTACACTGACAAACACCACACTAACATTATTTATAAAATATAATGTGATAACTGCCACAACTTCTATGTTGGAGAAACAAGTAGAAAAATGAAAAACAGATTCAAAGAACACAAAAAGTCACCTTCACACGTTTTCGAACACTGCAAAACAAATACACACAACATAATTATAGAAAACACCCAAATATTAAATAAAGAAACAAATATAAACAAACGCAAAATTAAAGAAGCCTTTCTTATACAACAACTCAAGCCCAAAATAAACCAATACAAAGGAACACCTTTATACCTACATTAATAAATATATCCAACATCTAAGCACGCCCTCTACATTCCTATTACACAACCACCTTCAAACATATGGTCAGCTATCGGTCAGTAACCCTTTCTTTCTTTGTGAACTTTACGATGACCGAAGAAGTTCGAAACGTTGTTCGCTCCTCTACGTAATGCTTTCTCTATTCATACCAGCCGTTTCTACGTTTATAATTTTCTTTACAAGTGGGTTTTCTCGTCATCACGGATTATTATTTCAAGAGGCTTAACATATGTATATTCTTTGACTTGCTACTCCCGATGCAACAGATTAAGTTTCACGAAATTCACGGCTTGTTAGTATTGTTTGGAATAGTGGAACAATGAAATAAAGTTGACATCAATACAGAGGTGGAATATAAACATATAAATAAACTAAATAGAATTATTACAATAATTACAATGTTTGTCCTTTATTTCACCTGATGTAGACAAATGGCGAATGTAATTATGCTTTAGTAGACATTTAACATAAGAACATATTCAAAGTTTATGGAAGTTTTAAAAAAAGATCCAACGTTATATTGTAGAATAACGTTATACGTTCATTTACTGATACGTTAAATATATTAAAGTTTAGCTTTGCTCAATTATAGTAAACAACGAATAAGGATTGTACTTAATAAAGGCTTAACTAATGTTATGTCTTTAAAGAGTCGAATAAATTTTGGTTTTTGCGATTAGAATTCTTTTGTATTATCATATAAAGCCTGTATTCAAAGAAATAATGTTGCAGTAAAGATATTAATATGACTACAAATGTTTTGCGGGTGTCCGAAGCTTCTAGTGAAATATTAATAAATAAAAGTTATTATGTTTCATCTTTTTAGCTGTTTTTAACGTACTACAGTGAATATATATTTATTTCGAATCATTTACCAGACAAGCCGTTTAATATGCTAAAAATAAACTCGCATCCTAACTTATCATTCAATATACTATTTGTCACTGAGTTGTACCAGCTTTGGGGTATTCTGCCCCTCATCAATAACCCTAGCGGAGAGCGAACCGAAAGACAAGATTATACTTCTTATATTACATAGCATTTAAGTTCTGTGAGACTGGACTGCTTTCTATGTATTAGTATATCAACTTAAACATAGCTAGAATAAACTTTGTCTTATGTTAAATAAGCTGAGATACCTGTCCTTTGTAGATGTGGGGATGGATGCTGTGATAGATAAACACAAAAATCCAAACTTTCACACAGTTTATTTATAGCGTAAAATATTATTACAGCATTCATTATTACCTCACCAAAAGATTTTCATAAGCTTTAAGAACTCACTGTGTATATACTTGAAACCTGGTATATACTATGCGATGGTAAGGGTGGCTTTGTAGGAAAAGATAGCGGCCAAAGTAGTGGTGGTAGGTATGCTTTCTTTTATCCTCTATCAAAACCCAATTCTTATTGTACTTTCACAGTGTCTTACGGTATAATTCAAGAAACGGCTCTCGTACCAGTATTACGGTAAGCTGATGGAATGGCGACTTCATCTGGGCTCGTGTATTATTGAAATTGTGGCGGCCATTTTTTATTGTATTCCTCCATAGAGACTGTTAGCATACACTCTGAGATATATAAAATGTTTGTGTGCCCTTCCTCACATGGTGTGAATGTTTGGCTATTAAAAAAATGAAGTTTTTTTCTTGGTGCAAGGAGGTAGCGCCATCTATGAATATAACTAATGTTAATTTACGTCACAGATGATAAATGCTCAATAAACGTAATAATGGGATATGTAGGGGTTTCTGACCACCATTCAACATGCCCCTTGTTCCAAACTATCATCCCATAAAGTTTTCTTTAGATTGGCTCAGTAACCTAGGATTGGTTAGATAATATACAAACAAACAAATAAATAGATTTGTGCTCTAATATTCGTATAAAAATATCCGATTAAATCTAGCTAGAATAAACTTTATCTTACTTAACATAGCAGTTTAAATCTTGTGAAACTGTACTTTATGCAAAGTGTTAATCTGAGAGTTTAAGGCTGGTTATAAATACTATATTAAATAAATTTAGAAAATGTTATGGTGTTATTTATTAATATTCTGAGAAGAGAGTAGATATACATTTCATGAATATCGACAAGATTGTAATATTCACATTAGTGACAGTTTGAGCTAGTTGTTACTTAAGTTATTGTTTAGACATTCTTTGCTAAACAGAGAGCTTGAATAAAGGTAGTGTTTGTAACACAAATGACATTGCACCTATTTTCACCTTTTTTATTAATGAAACACACCCACCAATTGACTTGTAATTTTAATGATAGGAATGTTGTTTAACAAAAACTAAAGGAGAATGAAAACATGGTTCAGTTTCGATTCAAACAGTTTTAGTATATTTTTCTACACTTATGACCAACCTGTCCAGACGGAAAATTATTCAGGGTCTTCATTATTAGCTCCAAAAAGCGTGTTCCACACTTTTGGATCATGACTACGTTATCGGAGTTACTTTCAAATCCCACTAATCAGTAAAATACGAGTAGCCTGAGAGTTGGTGGTGGGTACTGGTGACTAACTGTCATGTTCATGTAGGTCTGTGCGACTTTCTTTAGGGCCTAGGGTACTTATTTTTTACATCTTTAATTGGTTAAATATTCTTTAACCGAAACGAAAACTAAGGCTTCTATTCTAAATTTCTTTCTATGTAATTTCTGTATTTTTCACAATGCCGTCACCGCTACTGTTGAACAACCATAAAAATATTAAAATAAATTAGAAATTCAATTTGGAAATTTGCCAGAGGATAACATCTGATGCAGAAGTGAAAACTCAGTATGAAGCAAGTCTCGCCTGGTTTGCAAAGGTACAAGTTTTAATCATTGTAGTGGAATTTCTATATTAGATGGTAAAATATTAAGAGCCATTTTATTCTGATATCCTAGAATGCAAATACCACATTTGGAAAATTAAATGTAAGTCAAGAAACGTAACTTTTTGTATTCTACATAATTTTAAAAGTTATTTCCAACACTCAGAAACTATGCCTTTAGAAGAATATATTCGACTGCAATGAAACAATTTTGAAGAGAACCAAACATGCAAATTTAAGCTTGAATTGAAAACAAAATAAACGTCAGATACATTTCTTCATTCATTTGATACGTCCCCAGTGGATCAGTGGTAAGATGACGTACTCACAATGCTAGAAATGAGAATTCGATTCTCCTGGGTGGACACAACTTAGATGGCCAGTTGTGTAGCTTAGGAACAAACAAACATAAACACCGTTTTTTGATACAGCGGTTGTCATCGAAGCATTACAGCGTTTTGAAAACCATATTGGTTAAGTTAAGTCAGTTAACTATGCAGATATTGAAAGAATGGTAGAGCTAACATCTCACCTGCCTAAGGACAAACTTACTAAATGCTTTGTAGCTTATGGTTTGTTTGTTTTGGAATTTCGCACAAAGCTACTCGAGGGCTATCTGTGATAGCCGTCCCTAATTTAGCAGTGTGAGACTAGAGGGAAGGCAGCTAGTCATCACCACCCACCGCCAACTCTTGGGCTACTCTTTTACCAACGAATAGTGGGATTGACCGTCACGTTATAACGCTCCCACGGCTGAAAGGGCGAGCATGTTTAGCGCGACTCGGGCGCGAACCCGCGACCCTCAGATTACGAAGCGCACGCCTTAACGCGCTAGGCCATGCCAGGCCCTGTAGCTTATGGAAAGATACTCTTAAACTGTTGCAGTCGAGTACTGGGCTGAAAGAATAATATGAAATAGCTTGTCACTTATTTGAGTTTTACTTGAACACTTATAGTATATACGTTAACTATTTCTGAATCTTATCAAATATATAAGTACTTATAAAAAATACTCTTTGTAACGTAATTAATTTAAGAACGATTTCTGAAAGAAAGTAATGTATCTGATCGCGTCCAGTGTTTTATATATACATATGTATGAGGCATCTGTTACTTTTATAACCTACTTTATTTGATTGTTGTATTTCTTTTGCCTTCACTGATACAATGTGAGAGATATGTAATGCTTGACGAAAATAAATTACCACTTATTGTATTTTTAATTAATTAATATACCTCAAACATGTCTTTGTAATAATATGACACATTTCCAAACAATAACCCCCTTTTGCGGATCAATGATACTTTTATGAGGTTAAAAACTAAAATGTCGGTTTCCATTACCCGTTTCAAGCAGTGTTTAGGATCATACGTATAATTCTAAAGAAAGTGTTTAAATCACTGTGTTTCCTTATAACATTTTTGAATATACAAAGTACATAAGCAAAAAAAAATCACAACTATAGAGAACATTCTGGTATATTTTATACACCACAGTTGTAAAAATGATTATTTTCACAGTTTAAAAGTAAGTTGAGAAATACAATTGAAGTTAATTACTGCAGTATGACGTTTCTTTACTCTGTAACAGATGGCGGCACTGATTTATAGAAAAAGTAAAATGATTTAGCGTCATCTGTTAATAGTATCTAGAATTAAAATGTTGCTATTGTTCACTCCAAATATCTTTACCGAAAACAGTATATTTTTTTAGCGAATGATTTGGATGAAAAGCTAATGTGTCACACAATCACGTGCGTCTGTCACAACAATCCAGCTATACAATAAACATTATACATTTCCAAGCAATAAGCAACTAAAAAGGTACAGAAGTTTCTTTTTCAATCAACACTAACCAGAAAGTTTTAGTTTACGTGATAGTTTGCTGTAAAATTTTAATTATGATAACTAAACATAACATTAAGTTAGCCTATTCCAACACAGCTACATCATAAAGCAAAATGAAAACTTTGGGATTAAATGTAAAGCTGGGTTATACACCATTACGTTTATAATTTCTTGTTCATATATCATCCAGGTTTTTTATTAGTTAGTTTTCTTTTCTTTCGAATTAACGCAGTTTTTAAAACTTGAAAGTGAATTATAGAGATTTTTTTCATAGTGTAAAAGAGCTAGGAAAAAATAAAGTTTTTAAAGGCAAAAATGGTGGAATTTTTACATGGATTAAAGAACCTCTTTTCGGTAATTTTATTCTCCATATAAAAATATGCAACTCAATCTACTTTTTCGTCTATATTGTTCACAAGATTGTGTAATTATTACATATCGTACTTTAATAAACATTCCAATTTTAAAGGATTCTACATTCACTGCTGATAAATATTTTTATGTAATAGCATTACTTAAATTTGACAATTCGAGCTCCTCAATGGCTTAGTGATAAATCTGATGGCTTATAACGCTGAAAGACCAGGTTTCTGTACCCTTAATGAGCATAGCACAGGTCGCCCGTAGTCTATCTTTGTGTTTAATAAGAAACCAAAATAAATAACTCGAAATAACAATGACCACAATGTAAACATGTCCCCGAGGCTGTTTAACTCTGAAATTATTTTTTCTTATTGGTGTATGTACGTGTGACGTTTTAATAACACATGTAGAAAAAATAGAAATAAAACGTTACCGCATTTAGGTAGTTATGAACATAAAAAAGCACAATTTCGCTTTTCAGCGGAATATTAAGTTATAATCAAGCAAGGTGGCGATACCAGTTTATAAATATTAGATGTCACTTTACATCGTGAACTTCTAGGCATCGGTACTAACTAAACTGTTGATTTAAATAATATAAAATTACTTGGCTCAACTATTTTGAAGCAACACGCCAGCGCTAAATCTGCAAGTTTTTCTTTATTAGTCTATTTGTAAGATAAATTCCGAATAACAAAAAACCTAATTTTATCTTTTTGAACTAGCTATATTCTCTATAGTCTCACACTGCTAAATTAGGGACAGCTAGCACTGGTATGGCTTTGTGCGAAATCCAAACAAACAAATGATAAGTCAGTAAATTTCTTTGTTTTTATTTTGTAGTTAGACTTACTCAAAATGTGTGAATCTCATTCATGCTAATGTATTTGGTTTACTTTCCTTGTAATTTAGGCTTATGGTTGAAAATGACAGGTCCGTATCCTAACAGAGTAAAAAAAATGGTGGTTTGTTAAGGGCAGTTTTCTGACATCTATGGACTTTTCACAGTTTTTATTTTGTTACACTTTCCCTTTCACTCTTACATAATCGTAATATTTATATGCATGGTGGATGTTGTGGAATAGATTGTTGTTTAAAACTCTAAGTTAAGCTCTTTTGGAAATAAACATTTTATGTTGAAATGCAGTTTGTACAGTGAATGAATTCCTACGGTGTTCACACTATGTTATTAATAACGCTATATATGTATTTACCATGGATTATTCTTACGTAATTCAACGACTTTTAACTTTTTAAATATTTGTAGAAATATATAGTACTTGCACATCTCTTTCTGTATATGTGCGCGTGTGTGCATCTGAAATAGGCAGTTTAACTGTAGAATTATGAGAATAAAGGTTTGATAATTTATTTATACTGTATTTGAAACATAAAAGCAAAGATGATAAAGGCATTTTCTACTGTATAATGTTATAATTATAACACGTTGAGTTTTTAAAAATGAACTTGAAAACTCTTAAAAAGATTAAACTTCCCTTTGTTTAAACTGCAGAAATAGAAAAAAAACATTCGCAGACAAATGTACAAAAATGAACATAATTTACTAATTACACTGAATTAAAAAAATATTTTAATAATATTGAAAGACGAGGCTCTCTATGAGAACATCTGTGTAACTGTCGTACATACTGAAAAGAAGAGGACAACGTACACTGCAAGACTGGTTGCGAATGTTGTAAGTCCAAAGCCTGAAGAACCTCTGAGATACACGTATACTTATCTAATATTCGACCTTTAGCCTGAACACATTATAACTGTCTTAAGTTTTGTTAATGAATTACCAACCTATGTAATGAGAATAAGCAGTTTTTTTCTTAATATTTTAAGATTGATCCTCTCTACAGTTTTGACCAAGTGCTGTATGTTGGTCACAGTTTAATCTTACTGAGTAGTGAGTGTAACATGTTTCGTTAATCGTATGATTAACTCAGCAAGATGCAATATAATTGAATTAACTTTTTGTTTATATACCGTATCAACAATCTTACATGCTAAACTGGAATAAACAAGTAGTAATATGAACATAAAGTAGACTTGTATAAAAGTTGTAAGACAAGTTGGGATTCATGTACAAGTTCTATCTTTGCGCAATGCAGATAGTGGAAACAAAAACAATAACATTTCATCTCATGCATAGAAACACAGAATACTGATTTGTAACTGACAAAAATGATTAGTATATTTGATGATCATTGTATAGAGTATTAGTGAAAGATAATGCATCATACACTAACATAAAATTGTTTCAAAATCCTAAAATCTATGTGGAGAAAATATTCGCATTTAAGTGTAAAATAGTTGTTAAGTTAGGTTTCTGAGTCTACGAACTAAAATCTTATATGATAAATCCAATGAAATAATATGCAGATATCAAATATTTTTGTCAACATATTTTTAGTTTTATGCTAAAAATACACAAAAGCACACACAATCAGCGAGATTACCGATGGAACGGATGTTTTTGCTTTACTTTCATAGGATGTTGGTAGCAGAATTCGAAATCTAGTAAATGTATGTATTCCTTAGAGTGTAGCACAGTCAAAAACCTCTTTCTAATAACATAGTAACAGACTATAAGCGAGAGGGTCAAGATATCTGTTGTTCAAAATTCCAGCTTGTTGCAGTCAGTCAATTCAGTTATGGATATGCTTCACAGAGTTCTAAAGGAAAATATTAATGACCCTCAGACAGAAATCGAATTAATGGCCTATACATAATTAATTGTAGTCAGTATTAATAATAAATTTACAAACCAGCAAGAAACTAACTCTAGACAAACATGTGGGAAAATTTATAGAGAAAGGTAAGAATATACTTTTCTACAATGCTAATGGTTAAACAATTATTTACTTAAATCTTTTGAAACTACACTTTATAGTACTGTAAACATGGAGACAAATAGTGATGCGCTACTGATAGGAGGTTGATGTACTGCAAAAGTAAATGAAGCAAATTAAGGAGAATGGATAAGAGCATCAACAAGATCTGAAGCTTTACATCATGATGTGGAGATGCAAAGAGCAAGCATCACAAGTTTGTCACAGACGGACCAGATAGCTCCACAATTAAGTATGAAATTATTTACTTTTAGAATTTCATACTGAAAGATTCTCTATCAATGAATATTACCTGCACATCATCAGTCTCTTTACAACTTGGAGACCAAACACAAGTTTTAAAGCTGAGTATGTAGTTATTTGTTTTCATTTGGACCCGGAAAGCTTTGGTTGCTGAATCTGAATATTACACGATAGTAAACACTGCTCTTCTCCGTGTAACGGTAAATCACACTATTCGTTGGTGAAAAAGTAGCCCACGAGCTGGCGGTGGGCGGTAATAACCAAATGTTTTCCCTTTAGCTTTGCGTTACTAAATTAAAGACGGTTAGCGCAGATAGCCCTCGTGTAGCATTGTGTGAAATTTAAAAAAAAAAACATACACAACGTGAACTGAGATATTTCACATTTAAAACTATCATTCATGCCTGAAGTCCGTGGCTTCTCACAACATAACTAAATGGAAAAGAATTGTAAAATTGTTTTGGAACTACTCTCTTCTTTCTAGAGCATAATCAATAGTCGTTTTGTAAATTATTTTATACGTATACGTGCTTTCTGTATTCGGTTTTTATATATCTGTCTCTTTAAATTCATTGTGATATAATTCGCAAATGAAAATCAAAGATACTGAACGAGCCAGAAGATGTAACTTGGACTTTTATTATAATTTGTGTAGATTATCATGTTCTAATAACTGCAGTGAATGCATGAGATGTTTAGTCTTTTTCGCTTTTCAGAATATATGTTTACTTATTTGTTTCAGATCAGTGAATTAGACATAAAATTCAGGAGAAATTAATTTTAAAATAATTAAAAAATTATAAACATTTTTTGCACAAAAATTTAATTCATGTATCTGTGGTTGTACAATATATAGTTAGAAAGATTGGTTTTAATTGAGTTCATCCTTGAGGAAGATAGATCTCAAAAGTGATTAAGTTACGATCATTTTACCCCTGAAGAAGGAAGGTCTGACTTCTGAGAGTAATCGTGTTGAACTCAGACCATCATTTAAGAAACATGAGGAGAGTAATCGGTTTATACTTAGACCATCATTTAAGAAAGATGAGGAGAGTAATCGGTTTATACTTAGACCATCATTTAAAAACATGATTTGTCTTCGAAATTAAACGAAGTCACTGTTTAAAAGCAATCGGATTGTAGCTGGTCCACCCCTAAAAGAAGAAACTCAATATCTGGAAACAGCTAGATTACACCTAGTTCTACTTTGACGGACAAAAATCTCCCTTGTAGGAATATCGGGTTACCCCTAGTCCACCCCTGAAAAAAAAAAAAAACTTATATTGCAAAAGCGACCATTTCACTACCGAAAAAGATATTGATTGTAAGAGGGCTAAAGTTATCTAGTTTATTGAAATGCGTCTTACAAATTTATCAACATGTTTTTTTTTCTCATTTTTAATAAATTTTAAAGCGTTTTACTTTAGAAAAGACAAAATGAAAAGATAAGGTAATGTGCAACAAAACTTCATAAATTACAAATTAAGTGTTTGTAATGGTTTCTTATACATTTTTGATCAGAAATGCTATGCTTGCTTTATGTAATGGTTCCTTATATGTGTCCAGAGAGAAAGATTACTGTTTTTAGTCACAATGTATTGGCTCCCTTAAGTGTATTTAATGGTTCTGCTACATTTGTCTAGAGGGCAGAAATATTTTTTGGAGTGCTGGCTGTTTTATTTTCGTAAGTTTAATGACACTTGATGCGTTTTTTAGAAGGTAAGTCATGTTTATTAACCAGGATATAAATGATAAACTGAAACACAGAAATAAAATATTTTCCACTTTTAGATGTTATATTTATGATCAAACGATGGCGCTAGTAGCAGCATACACCAAAATGACTATTTCCAATTACTACCATATTAATTCTAAACCACTATTTGACAAACTTCTGTGTGTGCTTGCGTGTAACTAGCGAATCGCTGAATCGATTGACACTAAACCTCACATATATATTTAGGGGTCCCCAGGGTGTGATGTGGGTGTCGTTAGCATATGGGTCCACTTTTCTCTCCTGATGTCATCATTCATGTCTTTCCAGTGTGTTGAAAGAGTATGCCCTCTACTATTCATGATATAGTTGAACGTAATTAGCTACTTAGTAATTGAAAAATAAAACAAATTAAGACTTTTATTTTGTGTGTTTGTTTGTTATTGTTTTTTTGCTGTTGATATTTTGAAAAGTGAGCAAAACTTGTAAATAGTGAATCTTGAGTAACAACTATTAGAAATAATATGTTATTGAGATCATCCATGGGGGTCCATGGAACGTTCGTATTTCATACTAACTGTGTTAAGACTAGTTCACACTGAGGCCCATAACAAACTCATGGACGTTGACATCCTTGCGTTAAGTGGCTGCTTGTTTCTCTTCTTATGTAGTTACGTGAAAGTTTGGAAAATGTCAACTTCTTTTGTCAGAATGCAAATAAATCGGCCAATCAGAGTAGATATAATCTCCTATTTTCAAAATGACTGCAGATTTAATACTTAAAACAAAAATGTTTGGAAACAATTAGCTCGTGCAGAATACCAATTATCTATTGCTAAAAGAGAAAAACAAACAAAGTGTATCTTGTATTACGAAAAAACTGATACACTGTTTTTAGGATTTATTTTTAATAGTTACGTGTATTTAGGGCCCGGCATGGCCAGGTGGGTTAAGGCGTTCGGCTCGTAATCTGAAGGTCGCGGGTTCGAATCCCGGTGGCACCAAACACGCTCGTCCTTTCAGACATGGGGGTGAGATAATGTGATGGTCAATTCCACTATTTGTTGGTAAAAGAGTAGCCCAAGAGTTGGCGGTGGGTGGTGATGACTAGCTGCCTTCCCTCTAGTCTTACACTGCTAAATTAGGGACGGCTAGTACAGATAGCCCTCGCGTAGCTTTGTGCGAAATTCAAAACAAACAAACAAACGTGTATTTGAATGTATGTATGATTCAAATGTTTGGTTTATTTTTCTAAACGTTGTCAATTCCACCTTTTTAACTTTTTTTCTTAAATATGTTCATAAGCTGCGCATCGTTTCGTCGAACGTCCCTAGGGTATCATTGTTTTTTACTCCTCCGTTATGTGTTTGTTTGTTGTTAATTAAGCGCAAAGCTACGCAATAGACTACCATTGCTATGCCCTCTACAGGTATCTAAACGTCATAAGTCCGCAGATTTTCTCTTGGGGAGAGAGTTGTACTCTTTCTCTCTCGGGATTTGGCTGATCTTATGTTCCCTGGAAGGACAGGTACACTTTGACCTCTTCCTCCTTCCTTTACTTTCATGATCATGCAGTATAGGTTGATGTGGCTACTGCTTTAGGGTCAGAGTGGTCTGAGTTTACTCCTGAGTTTAAAGGGCACTGTCCATGTACTATTTTGATGATGTCCTTTTTTTCTCTCCGTTTCATATACATATATTTTTATTTATTTTCTGTTTAAAATATATGTTGATTGGGGAGAGGTGTTTAGGACTATCTTCATCATGTATTAGGCACCTGTCTAGTTCGCATAACAATTCATTTTTCATCCAATTTTTATCAAAATACGTTATTATACTATGTAGAAGTTTATCTGGTTTGGTTGGTGTGTTTGAATATTCGTGTATAAATCTAGATGATGTTGTTCTGGGAACTCTATATACTGTTGTGAGGAGTGTGTTTTGTATTGTTTGTAGCTTGGTTTTTAGTATCTAGTCATGTACAGAAATCCATGCTGGAGCTGCACAGTCAGTTACTGGTCTAATATATGTTGTGTAAATATTTAGTATGTTGTCTGTTGATGCTCTACTATTGTTGCCAGTTAGACTCCTAACATAGTTGGTTCTTCGCCAGACTTTACTGTCATTTACATGAATAATCCATGTTAATTTTGAGTCATAGGTTAGACCTAGAACTTTTACCGATATGACAGTATGTATTTCAGGCTGCAGTTTTTGTGTTTTGTCAGCTTTGTAAAGACAAGTTGTGTTTTTCCTATATTCATTTTTATTCTGTATTTTTGGCAGTATTCGCTTATTCTATTTAATAGTGGTTGTATGTTCGTGGCTGCTATTGCTGGTTTTGGGGCACTTTTTCAGACTGCCACATCATCAGCGAACTGTGAGGAAAATCCACGATTAGGGTCCTTCAGTGGCATGTTGTTTACATACATGGTAAAGAGTATTGGGCTAACCACCCCTCCCCGAGAGACGCCAGCTTCAGGCGTAAGGTACTCAGAAAAGGTTCCCTCTACATTTATTCTACATTTTATGTTTTCTTAAAAGTTAGGTAACCAGCGAATAATTCCACGCTGTAGTCCCATTTCATGCATACAGAACCGTAGACCACTGTGGCATACAGGGACTTTACTTTACTCATTGTGTTTGTCTTGAATTTCGCGCAAAGCTACATGAGAGGTATTTACGCTAGCCGTCCCTAATTTAGCAATGTAAAACTAGAGGGAAGGCAGCTAGTCATCACTAACGTTTGGGCTACTCTTTTTAACAATGAATAGTGGGATTTACCCTCACATTATAATGCCTTTACGGCTAAAAGAGCGAGTATGTATGGTGCGAAGGGGATTCGAACCTGTGACTCTCAGGTTACGGTTAGAGTTCCCTAGCCATGTGGTCATGTTGGGCCCCACGCATCGTAAAATTAAAGTATGTCAAATGAAAAATTAAATTAAAATAAAAAACGCGTTAACCACATTAAAGTAGTTATGAAATCTGAAAATTTCCATGAAACACGCAACTATAAACATTGCAAACAATAATTTAAAAGAGGAAGAAGCTTTTTTTTAAATTTCGCGCAAAGCTACACGAGGGCTATCTGCGCTAGCCGTCCCAAATTTAGCAGTGTAAGACTAGAGGGAAGGCAGCTAGTATCACCACCCACTGCCAACTCTTGAGCTATTCTTTTACCAACGAATAGTGGGGTTGACCATAACATTATAACACCCCCCACAGCTGAAAGGGCGAGCATATTTGGTGCGATGGGGATTCGAACCCGTGACCCTCAGATTATGAGTCGAACGCCTTAAGTCAACTGGCCATGGCAAAAAGTAATGTATGTTTTTGGTTATGAACAGACAATATTTCGAAATCGGGTATCGTCTCCTGCTATCGTATTCAAACCGATGTTAAAGAAATGACGAGTTTTCTACTATTAAATTTGTTTTGTTTGTTTGTTTATTTTTGAATTTCGTGCAAAGCTACTCGAGGGTTATCTGTGATAGCCGTCCTTAATTTAGCAGTGTAAGACTAGAGGGAAGGCAGCTAGTCATCACCACCCACCGCCAACTCTTGGGCTACTCTTTTACCAACGAATAGTGGGAATGACCGTAACATTATAACACCCCCACAGCTGAAAGGGCGAGCATGTTTGACGCGATAGGATGCGAACCCGCGACCCTCAGATTACGAGTCTCACGCCTTAACACACTTGGCCATGCCGGGCCTAAATTTTTTATTCTATATTTTCAGTAATACATGAGTTCATTAAACTTTATTTTTAACGCCAACCCGGTTTCTTCCGTTAGAAGTCTGCAGATTTACTGCTTTACCACTGGGAGTGAGTGTTTAAATAAAAAGTACAGTAGCTTAAAACACTTAATATCATTTACATTGGGATAGATAATTCATCAAAATCAGTTTTATTAGGTTTAACTCCGGAATTCTCAAACGTGGGATCTCTTTTGTGAAGAAGAACATTCAAGCTCCCCATTTATCAAGCAGCTAGAAACCAGTAACGATAGTCACTGTAAAAAAAAAAACAAAAAAAAAACGCTGTTACAGTTATAGAGTTCTAAACATAGTTTTTTCAAAATTATTCCGTAATTTAAAAACATTCAGTGTCAATACATACAAAGCACTAAAATGATTACTCGTTGTAACCTCAACAGTCGGCTTGGCATGACCAGGTGCTTAAGGCACTTGACTCGTAATCTGAGGGACGCGGGTTTGAATCCCCGTCACATCAAACATGCTTGCTTTCCCAGCATTGGGAGTGGTATAATGTGACGGTCAATCTTATGATTCGTTGGTAAAAAAGCAGCTCAAGATTTGGCGGTGGGTGGTGATGACTAGCTGCCTTCCCTATAGTCTTACACTGCTAAATTACGGACGGCTAACGTAGATTGGTTTGGTTTGTTTTGAATTTCGCTCAAAGCTACACGAGGGCTATCTGCGCTAGCCGTTCATAATTTAGCAGTGTAAGACTAGAGGGAAGACAACTACAGTCATCACCACCCACCGCCAACTCTTGAGCTACTCTTTTTTCCAATGAATAGCGGGATTGACTGTTACATTATAACGCCCCCACAATTGAAAGAGCTAGCATGTTTGGTGTGACGGGGATTCGAACCCGCGACTCTTAGATTACGAGTCGAGTGCCTTATCCACCTGGCCATACCGGGCCGGTTATTGTAGATAGCCCTTCCTCGTGCAGCTTTGTGCGAAATTAAAAAAACAAACAAAAATGTTCAAGAAAAGAAAATGAATAAGATCCTGACTAAAAACGAAATCTAAGGATATTTACCAGTTTGGGTATTTAACAGTTTGGATATTAAATAGTTTGGGAATTTAACAGTTTGGATATTAAATAGTTTGGGTATTTAACAGTTTGGATATTTATTAGTTTGGGTATTTAACAGTTTCTTCCTATTATTCATATATCCCAAATATTTTTCTCCGAATGATTTATTGCTGTAAGTGGTTATGCGATAAACTGTAAACAAAAGAGTAACCAATAGCTTTTTAATTTCTTCACGCAAGTTAGTGGTGCAGGTGTGCTCCCCATAGTCCAGCTAATACGGAACAGGTTGCGCCACAAGAAGACCCGAAGGTCCTAACAAAGTTAAGAATAGCCGACGAGGGTGTAAATGTAGGAATCTCGTTTACTTTTCATAAGGGGGTCGGTCGGGAACATTTTTTTTCGTGACGTCACTGACTCGAGGCTTTTATAATAATGACAATTCAAAAACATGTCTAGTGATTAACATGCTGTAATATGTATTGAGATTTCGTTAAGTTAACTGTGTCTTGCACTTTGAAATCACGTTTGTATTAACGAGTGACGGTAGAATCGCACTCTTCAGTCTAGCAAGAACAGCCCAAAAGTTATTAGTGGGCAATCATTGTTAACCCCCTTTACTCTTTCATTAAAACCAGAAATGGTTAGCGCAGGGAGTTCTCTTGTAACTTTGAACAAAATTCAACAAACAAACAAACAATACTGAAAATTCCCCGGAACGTACGAAGATTTCTTATATTTATATTATTTAGAGCAACAAATGCACGTGAATAAAGTTTGATTGGTAAATGAATAATATTTGGATTTTACTCCTAAAGTATTAATTGTAATTTATTAATTTAATCTTTCCTGGAGCTTTACTTAGCATAAAATTATTATACAACTTGGAGCATCGTTACTGTGAGAATCTCTCAATACTGAGTAAGTGCATGGAATCACATTACAAAATAGGTTATCACCTAATTAATTAATAAGTATGACTTCGTAAAAAAGAAGGTCAGTATATTTGAAATAACCTCAGTTTATATATGTCAAGCTGGATTATATGATGACTAGCTAACACTACAGTTAAAAGGTATTCAGGCATTTTAAGCCTTCAACTACAGTTCACCTTCAGTAGTAGTTATTTCGTACGAAAAAATCAGGTCAAAGACAAGCATAGAAAACAGTGTTTTAGGTATTCATTTATTTCTTGTGAAGTGTAACAAACCGCTAAAAACAAGTGTGTGATTCGCTGTCATTCTCTATAACCATTTCTTAGGTGGTTTCACGTAAGTTTGTTTGTTTGTTTTTAATTTCGCACAAAGCTACACGAGAGCTATCTGTGCTAGCCGTCCCTAATTTAGTAGTGCAAGACTAGATGGAAGGCAGCTAGTCATCACCACCCATCGCCAATTCTTTGACTACTCTTTTACTAACGAATAGTGAGATTGACCGTAATGTTGAAACGCTTCCACGACTGAAAGGGCGAGAATATTTGGTGTGATGGAGATTTGAACCGGGTGACCCTCAGATTAGGAGTCGAGTGCTTTAATCACCTGGCCATGCCTGGACGTCAAAAATGGATGCCTACACCAATGTGTATAGTGGATGTGTTAAAGTTTTAGCAAAATACATCCACATAGAAAGAATAAACAAGTGCGTTAAAAGGTTATCGAAACTATAATCGTAAACAGTTATCAATACAAAGATAACAGGAAACATAGTCTTATGTTATAATTAATATTAACACTAACACACATACACAAATACCAGAAATATATTGTTTTTCACTCAAAAGGAATTGTAACGAAATAGAAATTTTAAACACCATAATACACTATAAAATTATTTATAAAACTCAGGGTCAACAAAAAGTTATCATTTGCCCAGAAGCGAATTTAGATCAGATGGAGCCTGGGGCAGTAGAGTAACGTTTGCTCCCCTTCTTTGCCTTATTTTAATAGAAATGCATGCGACCCCAAGTGGTATGAGTTATGGTGCAGCGGCTTTTGCCCCACCTTAAATATGTCCTTACCCCTCCCTCACCGAATAGATTTTAGAATAATTCCATGTACACGCATAAGTGATTGAAGACGTGCTAGTGTTTGCACTAAATGTTTCTTCCTCATTCGATATATTCGGTACACATTTTTGCTAGTGTCGTGGGTTTTTTGTTGGGCAATGGGTCCCAGAAAATATCCTGGACCTTCTACCCCTCATGGTGGGCCTGATAAGACCACCCTTTTAATTCAGGCAATATCGTTTCTAGCTATGACTCATAATGTTTGCTGATAAAGATGAGTCAAACCCTTCGAAATATTCGACTGTACTTCAATTTAAGCTCCTGAGACACAAAATATAAACAATTTTCTATCAGTTAAAATTTCGTTGGGCTACCTTAATTGTGTAAGTTAAAGCTGAGGATATATAGCCAAGTGTTTCTACAGATACTAGACGATAATCATATGCTACAGAAATACACATTATTTTAGAAATACCTTTATAATCACAAGTGGATCCAGTGAAAACATTTCTCTTTCGTTTGTTGCTATTGTTTTAATAAATAGTTTCTAACACTTGGCCTTATTTTAAACGCCAAGTTTTGATGCAGCAGATAATTGCTTACAATGTACAATGTAAAGAAAACTGACGTCCACAGAAATTTTTCCAGGGAGGGGCAAAGTTTTTGGCGGGGCGCAAAATAATGCAAAATTCTAAATCGAATAAAAACTTCGTATATATATCCTGCCCCTCCAACTCCGCGGACACACATGATAAAGAATCACTTTTAATTTCATTCACTAACTTGTAATGATAAAAAATCATCTATACAGATTCCAGGCAAGGTGTATAAGTGTTTCAAAACCACTACATTTATTTGATCATTTAAAAAAAAATGTTTATATGTTATCATTCTACTCCATTACTATACATTAGGTTTAGATAGACGTAATTCTGACGGCGTAAGAAACTTATAAGAGTGTAAAAATAGATATGAAAAACTTCGTGCTGAATCTGATTAAAGTCCACAGATAGGCGATGATAAGTACACACCTCTTAGAAAATGAAGGAATATAGGCCAGAGGGTCGCGGGTTCGAATCCCGGTCGCACCAAACATGCTCGCCCTTTCAGCCGTGAGGGCGTTATAATGTGACGGTCAATCCCACTATTCGTTGGTAAAAGAGTAGCCCAAGAGTTGGCGGTGGGTGGTGATGATTAGCCGCCTTCCCTCTAGTCTTACACTGCTAAATTAGGGACGGCTAGCGCAGATAGCCTTCGTGTAACTTTGCGCGAAATTCAAAAACAAGGAATATAATTAATCTTGTGATCTCGTATATCTTATATTTAAAGAGTGGATAATAAAAGACGAGAAGATGTAATACAGAAAAATAGTGTGCTGTGGCTCGAAACGATTGTTCGACATAAAAACAAACAAATTAACGTCTGGCAGAATTTAAAAAACACAACAACAAACGTAGGTATGTAATAAAAGGAAATACATTGTGTGAACTGGGTCAAATGATTAATTAAACATTTAACTTCTTGCAACAGTGTCAGAACCTTTTTTTTTCTCTGTACCCACCGTAACCTCAATTCAGATTGCTATGTAGCTGTGTAGTTTATTTGAGATCGTTAGTTCATCCGTAATAAAAAAAACAAGCACACTCTCATGAGTATACACTTATTTCTTACTTTTAAAGTGTATCGCAGCTGGTCCAATTTAGACTTATACAACCGGTTTGAACCTGATTCTGAGCTGAAAAATCTAAAGAGTTGCAATTTTACGTCATGTCTGATCATCTATCAAAAAGTTACTCGAATTATAATGAATGAATAACCTTAACGAACTCTCCGAAATCCTTTAAATTATGTGTGGTACAGAATGCTAAAACTTATGTTGCCCACAGAAATCCCAACAATTAGAAGATCAAGCGATGTGTCAAACACAAATCACGAAAAGTACAAACTAAATTCCTCTTAGAAATTTCATACACAAACTGCAGGACATTATGTTCCACAAGAAAAAGTAAATATGAATAAAACAGAAATCTCGAACATGAACTACAAAACACCATGTTCCACACAAAAATCCCAAACGCCAACTGTAAGATATCGTGTTCTTCATAGAAATTCAAATAGGAACTACAAGATATCATTCTTCACACAAATCCCAAACTCGAACAAGAAGATATTATGTTCTATACGAAATCCCAAATGTGAACTACAAGACATCATTCTTCACACAAATCCCAAACTCGAACAAGAAGATATTATGTTCTATACGAAATCCCAAATGTGAACTACAAGACATCGTGTTTTACAAAGTGCTCAAAACCATGAGCTAATACACTAATAAAATCATGTTAGAGCAGTCAATGATTTAAAGGAAATAGAATTCCTGAGCCATCAAGTAGTCATGTTCAGCAGGATAAACGAACTACATTTAGTCATTGATAGTTAGGCAAGTCACTCACTTGCAATGTGATGGGTTGAAACAGAGGTATTAGTGGTTGTTTTCCAAGCGTTGAGAGATACCCATATGCGATGTACATTCTGTACTGTAGAATTACTAGCATTTAAGGAGATCATGTGACGGAAAGTCAATAATCGAAAGAGTTCTGCAATTCTTTCCTTTCCGAACTACTGAGTCAAGTGAAGAGTATGATGTGTTTGTTCGTTTGTTTTTGAATTTTGGGCAAAGGTACACTGCTACATTTACATTGAAGACACATTGATCATCGAGGTTTGGTTTGAATTAAGCGCAAAGCTATTCTAAGGCTAGCTGCGCTAGCCGTCCCTAATTTAGTAGTGTAAGACTAGAGGGTAGGCAGCTAGTCATCACCACCCACCGTCAACTTTCGGGCTACTCTTTTACCAACGAATAGTGGGATTGGCCGTCATTTTCCACTAATGTTCTTAAGAAATATGTCAGATTTACAAGCTAATCATGTTGTTTCTAAGTGTATATTGAAATACAGTAGTAAGAATTTGAATTTGAATTTTCTTCGTTTGTTGCTGCTAGACACATTTGATGTGTCTACCGCGGCGAATAGAACTCCGGATTTAAGTGTTGTAAGTCCATAAACTTACCGTTGCCTCACTTGAAGACTTTAATTCTGGTAAATTAACTTCCAGTTAGAAGCGTCTTAATTTATCTGAACAGTAAAAGAGCAAAAATCTACTTTTTGTGAGAAGAAAGAGGTCGAAGGTGTACCGAACATCCCAGATTTAAGAAAGATGGACCTAAAAATTCTATACAATGAATAATTAGCTGCATCTAGAATACGAACACCTTTTTTACCGACACCAATATCACAGACTCGCTTTTCATCTCTTTCAAACAAATAATACAGCCACAAATGAAAAGAACTACCGAGCAGCCACTTAAAATAACAATTTATCAAATAATTTCTCAAACACCAAAGTTTCCGCATTCAGATATACCTAAAACACCAGAAATATTATTATTGGCAAACACAGAAAGTAACCTTATAATGATAGTAGTGGTTTTGGGCTGGTGTGTGTTTATGTGTGTGTGCACGCTCGTGAATTCTCTTTTCACCTGAAACTTTAAGGCACAATACAATGATATTCGTTCTAAACAAGTCACTTAAAATCATATTTTACAATATCACTTTGATTAAAGTATGAAAAGCATATTCAAAGGTATCTGTGAAATGAGCGTATGATAAATTAATTTAATAAAAAGTCATAATTGTTTGTCATTGAGCACAAAGGGCTATCTGTTTACTGTCCATCACGGATATCAAAACCCTATTTCTAGCATTATGCGTCTGAAGACATACCCTGTATCACTGGGGTGCATGTCACAAGTCGCCAGTGAATCATTTGTGAAATGTTGTTACCCAGCCAAATGAAGAGAATTACTAAATATATAAGTTTTGACATTTATGGACATCTATTGCCCAGAATGTGGAAGAAAATGTAAATGTAATTAATGTTTGTGCACAGATCTCGTGAATGAAATCGTGTAGCATTGGTCGGTTAAGCAGGGAAGAAGAGGTCTAGATAGCACCTGACTTTCCCAGAACCACACGTTCAAACATCAACTTCAGGCTCCAGGCTGTAGCTGTAAACAAGTGGTATAAACCACTGAAGTACGTAATGTAGCATAACAGCGACAAAAATACATTTTAAATAAAAGTAATTAATAGAATTACACTTTATAGAGGGAGGAAGTGCAGTTTTACCAGTTGTACCTGGTGGCATTAAAACAATTTTATCTGGCAAATAAGCAGAAAATATTTCAGTACGTTATAATCAAGTTGATATATTAATTAATAGGTGAATTTATCAATAATGTTTTATTTAGTTTTGAGAGGACATTTTCGCCTGGCGTGGCCAGATGGTTAAGATACTCGACTCGTAATCTGAGGATCGCGGGTTCGAATCCCCGTCACACCAGATATATTCGCTCTTTCAGCCGTGGAGGTGTTATAATATTAGGTCAATTCCACTATTCGTTGGTGAAAAAGTAGTCCGAGAGTTGGCCGTGAGTGGTGGTGACGAGCTGCCTTATCTCTAGTCTTATACTACTGAATTAGGGACGGCTAGCGCAGATAGCCCTCTTTTATCTTTTCACGATATTTAAACAAACGAAAGAATATTTTCATCTGTACAGATTGGAATATTTTAAATAAGCAAATAGATTTACTGAATATATTTTTGTGTTATTTCATTATGAATATCGTTTTCAAGTATGAAAAAAAAAAAAAACCGTAAATGTAATAAGTGAGATGCAATGCGCCACATTTATGGTTAAACCATGTAATTTGAACCTTAACTGATACTCAAGATGTGAGCGAACAGTACCAGATAAGATGAATGTAACTCAACCAACCTATTGCATTTTCGACCTCATTTCCTTCCTTTACGAACTAGACACTGGCTACATGACTGCCAGACACTAATCTAAAAATGATGCTGGTTTGAAGTATGAGAAACGTGCATTCCCTTTGTTGTTTATGTAATGAAATATGGAGGAGCAACGTATTAAACATCAAGCTTGATGACCTCAGGTGGGTCACCTACAGATTGCTTATCACGGAGACCAGCAGCCTCACGATGACACCGACATATTTTAGAAAAAAAATATTTAACCTAGTTTCTTGCTGACCCCATTCAACATCTTCGTCAGCAGTGGCGACCTCGAAATGAAACTCATTTTTAGTGCCAAATTAGTGGACCTGTAAACATACAAGACAAGATTAGATAGGATATTACCTGTTTATAACAAATGCCATAATTTAGTATATTTCAAACTACGTGCTTTTTTTATAGCCTGTAAAATTGATATTCAATAAAAAAGAAAACCTACTTCGGAGATGTGTATAACCGACTCACACATACAAACCTAAATAGGCAATCAAATATTTCAAAATCCCTATTCTGATCAAAGTGTCTAAAATAATTACGTCAAACGGTTTAGCGCAATTCATAGCGCTGCATCAATGAATTATGGAAAATATCTTTTGGAAATGAATTTGTAAGTTAACCAATGAAGATAGATAGACACAATGCAGCATTAACCAATGATTTGTTTGTTTGTTTGTTTGTTTTTGGAATTTCGCACAAAGCAACTCGAGGGCTATCTGTGCTAGCCGTCCCTAATTTAGCAGTGTAAGACTAGAGGGAAGGCAGCTAGTCATCACCACCCACCGCCAACTCTTGGGCTACTCTTTTACCAACGAATAGTGGGAATGACCGTAACATTATAACACCCTCACGGAGTAACCAATGAAGATTGACATGGTGTTATAATACATTAAATTTAAATGCATTTATTAAACACATTATGAGTTGATATTTGTGGTATAAGGCTGCTTGTGCTTGTTAAATGAGAAGACCTAAAATATTCCAGGGAAAACACATACAGAGGTCAGATTCGAACATCGACCCGTATGTTAGTTCCGTGTTATAAGCGTATACACACACAGAGACTTTTGTCGAAGAGTGGTTTAACTTCTCAGTCGACGTGCATGTCAATCATGTTTTTTTATTTCTTACAATTTTTTAAACATTTTTAGTCGCATTATAATGGCTCGTAGAATGGCTCTGAGGTTGTTGGTATTTTTGCAAGTACAAACCTTGGACTCATAGCGCCGTCATCTCTTAACTGATTTGAGATTAATTGTAGTTGTGGATTCAGCAAGTCAAACCATTTCGACTGATCTATTTGACCATGCTCAAAGTCTTATAAATTAATTCAATTTTTCCCTGCCCATAAAATTGAAATTCTTTTGAAATTATAACGCCCCCACTGCTGAAAAGGCGAGCATGTTTGGTGCGACGGGGATGCGAACGCGCGACCCTCAGATTACGAGTCGCACTCCTTAACACGCTTGGCCATGCCGGGCTAGAAGTACTGACGAATGACAAAACTGAATCGAGCACACGCGCGCCCCACGCTGGGTATTGTAGACGTACAAAAAAGGTAGCTAATAAAAGATCCAATAGAATAAGTTACTCTAATCCTGCCTAATGTTATTTCAAGTATCATGGGTATTTAGGACTTCCTCATGTTTCTCAGTGTTTTCAGTTGTTACAACTCTGTTGTTGGATGGTTTTGTTAGTTAATTTCGTTTTCATGATAAGTGGATCAATTCGGATTAACTTATTTTTCTAGGTTCCCAGTGGTGGCCCCACATGGCCAGGTGTTTAGGGCACTCGACTCGTAATCTGAGGGTTGCAGGTTCGAATCCCGGTCGTGCCAAACATGCTCGCCCTTTCAGCCGTGGGGGCGTTATAATGTGAGGGTCCATCCCACTATTCATTGGTAAAAGAGAAGTCCAAGAATTGGCGATGGGTAGTGATGACTAGCTTCCTTCCCTATAGTCTTTCACTGCTAAATTAGGGACGGCTAGCACAGATAGCCCTCGAGTAGCTTTGCGCGAAATTCAAACAAAACAAGGTCCCCAGTGGCACAGACTTACAACACTAGAAGCTGGGTTCCCACACTCGTGGTAGGCAGAAGTAAGACAGCCTTTAGCGTCTCTATCAGCTTAGCTACAAACAAACACCTTTTCTGTGATTCTAAAAATTGATTAGCTTAATTGTTTCTGTTGTTAGTTTCATATTTAGTAGTCTGTTCCCATTTATAATTATTTTAATACTTTCGTACTCAAATAACTATTATCTAATTATACACTCGGACGATAGTGTGATAATTGGTCAGAAAAATGCTTCATAAAGAAAAAAGAAATGTTACGTAAAATATTTACTGATTGTTCACTTCATGTAGTTATTTTGCAATTGACGTACTTGAAAACCAGCGCATGGATGCTGGTTATTTTACATGTTAATACCAGAAATATTGGTTTACCTGTACAACCGTGCTGGTTGCGTTTTTGTTTGTTTTTTCTACATTGATATATGATCATTACTGGAGAAATCTTTGTAGGCTAACGTTTAAGTTTCAACTAAAATTGCATAATGAGTTTGATTACAATAATCATTTGGATAATTACAATTCTTCTTTAAATTTAGGGACTTCTCCTGAGATTTGTAACTAGTACTGTGTTTAATAATGCTATATATAAATTTCACGCGAGGCCCGGCATGGCCAGGTGGGTTAAGGCGTTCGACTCGTAATCTGAGGGTTGCAGCTTCGAATCCCCGTCGCACCAAACATGCTCGCCATTTCAGCCATAGGGGCGTTATAATGTGACGGTCAATCCCATTATTCGTTGATGAAAGAGTAGCCCAAGAGTTGGCGGTGGGTGGTGATGACTAGCTGCCTTCCCTCTAGTTTTACACTACTAAATTAGGGACAGCTAGCGCAGATAGCCCTCGTGTGGCTTTGCGCAAAATTCAAAAACAAACAAGCAAAGTCTGGAATAATTATGCCTTGCCAGCTTAGAAAAAGAGTTCACACCATAACAATTGTTATTCCAATGGGGTTTTGAGTCTGTTTTATTTCACTACATAGTAGCCTAATTAATTTAGATATGTGAATAATGTTATGATATTTCGTCGAATTCGTGATTCACTGTTATAATCTTTACAATTATAAAAGGCCTTATGGCATTTATTTGGTTTTCTGATCCAAGCTGCGCTGATGAGCTTTGAATAGGAAAAATTGCTGTCAATAGCAGAGGGTACTGCTAAACAAGGAATGCATTAGGCCTCTGCGTCAGAGAGTTTCTTTTTAATTTCATGTCTGATGGAAAAGAAAAGATATATTTAATACACACACACACACACACACATACATACACATGTATATACACGCTATTGTTATATATATTTACGTGTCGTTATTGTTGAAACATGACGTTTAATGACGTGTTGATTTTTAAGAACCATTGTTTACCACGAAACATAATATTCGACAGCAAGTTTTGTTTTTGCCGTTTGAAATATGTTTTCTATCCTACAAAACCGCCTAAAATGCTTTTGTAAGTAGATAAGAGATTGCTGGTGAGGCAGCCCAAATCATCTGAGGTTAATTTTCAACTTTGGTAAGTCCAGTCCTGCCCCTAAGCTCTGTTATAAATAAACCATTGGCCTCCTGTAATCAAGCGGAAAAAAAAACCGCACAACAAAGTAGTTTGATCCTATGTGTATTGATAATTTTGGATTATATTTTAACGTCCTTATGGACACTAAAGTAAAGAACATTGAACTGCAACTTTAATACATGTCTTACTATAAAGCTGATCCACTGTTTATGTGTGTGTTAGGACTTATTATTTATAGAGTTTGGTAACTGGATTACCCTAGTGTGTGGTATAGTAACTAAAACTGGCGGATGGTGTGCATGTGCATGGTTTATTTTTTAAATTATTATTTTTTACCTGAGATGAGGGAATAAAAGAACCCTGAAATAAGGCAATTTTTCACATTTTATAAACTTTTGGTTTTAATCACCCACATGTGCGACGGAGCAGACCAGTCAACAGCCGGACCAACGTTTTGTCACAGTGACTATAGGTATTTTTAAACCTTAACTGGCACCTCGAAAATTGCTTCCAGATAAGTATGTTGGAATCAGTATAACAATAGACGATAAATTACGTGTAATCTGGATGTGTACATGTTTGTGCTTACCTATGGCTATCGTGGGTGTAAATGCCGGTATGACCTATTTTTGTGAATGATAAATAAGGACTTCCATATGACGAATAGCTTTGTTAAATTGTAGTAAAATTAGCACAAAATACAATCTCCGAGCACCTGTTTATTAAAAAATTTCCTGGGGGTCATGACCCAGACCTCCCTAGTACTGGCATGCTTTGCGCACTATTTTGAGTTGCCTGACCGATTCAAAAGTATCTCCTCTACCTTTGAATCTAGTGCTGGCTGGTTCGACTGCTGTAATTTTTTTGTATGCTAACTAGAAACTGTCACACGACGTACATTCGATATTTTGTTTTAATATTTTTGCCAGAGAAGCAGAATGGAACCAACATGTAACAGAATACATATCTGCTTTTTTTTTTTTTTAATAGACTTTCGGCTTTGAATAGATGTGACTACTTAATCAGTTGAATGAATTAATTATTAACTTCCACAAAGCAGGATGTGCAATTAGCATCTAATGAGGTCATTAGGGATTAAATAACCAAACGAAGAATACTATTTTAAAACCGTCCTTTAAACAATGACTGCTTCCTTGGCGGGTACTCTAAGATAACAAGTTTAAATTGTGTTATACCAATTTAATGTTGGATTAAGGATGTTAATTGATTATATTCCAATGCAGTATTTAAATACTATAAATATTATATAAATGTACATACTATATATTAGTTTTGAAGTATTAAACTCTATTAATCCAAATCAAGTTTGTGAAACATATAGAGTTACGAGCTACTAGCGTACAGCCCATTAAAAATGACAAGTGTTACCCTTCATCAGTACACCTGGGGTCCATACGGGCCCCGAATAGAAATATTTTAAAATATCTTTTCACCGACCAGTTATATTTTTATGTAATTGTCACTTTAACATCATCTGACACAAAAAATAGTAAAACTTTTGATGTTTTGCACTCAAATAATTTTTGTGAATAAAAAGTTGCACGTGGTCCGTGCGGATCCCAAGTAATATATAGATTTGGAGCTCTGTGTCTTCATCATACATTGTGTGCACGGGCTCACAGACATTATCCATGTGACAAACAGTGATTACTTATTTAGTTCTGTCCTAAAGTGAAATAATGCATACAACCTACTTCGGAACGTCTCAAGAATCACTTTGCAATGCAGAAAAGAGTCAAATCTGCCTTTGTAGATATGCGATTGCTTGACACAAGACAGCATGTTGGTCAATGTGTTCCAGCAACAACAAAAAACAAACGATGTTGTCTTTGCTTAAGAATCGCAGACAAGAAAATCCGTCAAACCTGTAAAGCATGTGGACACCATGTCTGCGCTAATCACTCCAACCCAGTGTACGGCGTAATGAGTGTTTGTAAAATGACTAGTAAAAGATATGAGAATTCTTTATGTTCACTCAGAATAAGTTTTACTTACATGTTGTCCAAAATGTGGCATTAGTTTAGCTCTGAAACACAGTTTGATGTAGTTCGGGCCCCAAGCAAATTTTCATACAATTTGGTGTTTTTTGTTACATATTCGAGAAATCTGTTTCTTCATTCAGTATTTTATTAGTTTTAATTGTGAGGTGTCAATTAGAGAAGAAGTGACCTTATATTATCGAAATATACATTAATTATGACAATTTTTGTCTAAATATGAGAAAATGGATATAACTAAATTTCATATTTTGTAATAATAAATCACATATTATATACTTATGGTATTCCGTCTTTCTTACAGTTTATCTGCATAATGCTATAAGAAGCCACAATGTTAACTGTTTAACATCGAAATCATAGCTTTAACGTTTTTTGTGTTTTTTTTTTGTTTGGGATTTTCGCACAAAGCTACTCGAGGGCTATCTGTGCTAGCCGTCCCTAATTTAGCAGTGTAAGACTAGAGGGAAGGCAGCTAGTCATCACCACCCACTCTTGGGCTACTCTTTTACCAACGAATAGTGGGATTGACCGTCACATTATACACCCCCACGGCTGGGAGGGCGAGCATGTTTAGCGCGACGCGGGCGCGAACCCGCAACCCTCGGATTACGAGTCGCACGCCTTACGCGCTTAGCCATGCCAGGCCGGCTTTAACGTTATGATCATTAAATGTATGCGGGGTTCGTATGGGCCCCAGGTGCACAGAAATGTGGATATTTTAACGTGTACTGATGAAGGTTAACATCTCTTCTCCAGAGTACACCCTAACCTCACATTTCATAGCTATCTAAAATGAATAAAGTTTGCATAAATCAAGCTTGCACAATAAAAAGGCAGAAAAATACAATTGAGGCAATCAAACGTCGACAATTTTTTGTGAGTCAATCAAAATTAAGATCATTTATGAAACAAATTTGTGGCGTATTCACAGTATACTTATTGGTAAAAATCATTTAGATTAACAACTTCTAATGTGCAGAAAAGCTCGTGTGTTTTGGTAATACTATGTTCCAACAACGAATTTTATGTCATGTTGCTTAGCAACAAAAAGTATAACCTGATATTATTGTCAGTATGTGTACTGAAAGTATACAATGAAATGTATAGACACAAAAAATTGCAAAAATATTTGTTTATTTCATAATTTAGAGCTTCCTTTGGTTAAATAGGTTCGTTTTTAGTAAAATATCGGTAATATTACATAATGTAGCTTAATTCAGAAATGATTTCAGTTCAAAATTGAATCGATAAATTTTATTCATTTAGCTTTACTTTAGGGTGATCCTACACTAAGTTTTAACTTCAGGCTTATTATATCATTATTATACCAACACTCAATACACTTACAAGGTTTCAGAGTAACTCCTCTCGCAACTCCCTGGTACTACCAATACTAAAGTAGTCAGACAGTAACTGAACTATTCTATCTGGGTAAATGCATTTTTGGCTTTTACGACTCCTCCTACTTCGAGAAATCAAATATGATGGGATGTGACACACACATATTCAGGCTTTTAATATAATATTATGAAATGGGTATTCTCGAGTTTTCCTTCCAACGTGACCCTAGAAAAGATCTATAATGCCTATAATGATATGTATTGAGTAAAGATAAATTTGTAAAACAAATGTTGGGTACTGAAGTAAACAAGCATTTTTGTGGCTCAACTGTTCGTCAGTGCCCTTAGACATCCTTATGATTAATTTGTTTAATGCAAAAAAAAAAAAATGTGACTGCCGCTAATAAGATGTACAGATGAGGAGAAATTGTTCCCAAATGTTCTGGTAAGACTATATGAAATTACGAAAAACAGAGTGTCATCCTCAACATTTTTCATTTGTAAAGCAATATTCGATACTAATAATTTCATGATTGTAAGATTTTGTACAACTTCCATTTCTTCTTTATAAAAATGTAAATAATATTATGTTGTTACTAGTATATTATACTAAAGAACGCAAACATCCTTTTAAAAATTGGACTGAAGAAATTAACTTCTATATTATCAATGCATTTACCAACTCAATTACATTTACAACGTAGAACTCCCTCTATAAAGTAAATCACAAAAGCTCATAAGCCCTAATTTCTTCTCATGTAAGTTACAACTGCATTAAATTAAGTTACCTACTTACAAAAAAGATTAGTTTTTTTTTTATCTTATTTAGAGCTTTTAAACTTATGAGTAACTAGATACAATTGGGTCAGACAAAATTGAAGATTTACAAATATAATCCAGGTATGTTCTAGCGAAAGAAAACTTTAGTTCAAACTTAGGACAAGTTTATTTCTTGGCAAGTATAAAGCTACATAAAAGGCTATTTTTGTTGTGCTTACCATGAGTAGCGAAACGCAGTTTCTAGTGTTGTAAGACCGTAGACACACGACTGTGCTACGGAGGGCAGGACAACAATTAAATCATTTTATAAATTTCGACATTGAAAATAGTAAAAAATGTTGAATTCAGTCTCTTTAAGGACCGAGGTCAGTGCGTGACCCGATGGTTATTGTCGAGAAGTGTTTACTTAAGAATTCTATTACTGCAGAAAATAAATAAATCATCAAGTTACGCTCTGTAGGATAATAAGTTTGTTATAACAGCAAAGGTCAAATACCACTTACTATTCGGCCAGACAAAAACAGCCTAACAAGAGGGGCAGATGGATTTTGTTAACTAGGTGCGTTAACTCTAGTTTACCAGTTCAAAATTAGCGACAACTATCGCAGATACCCTCATGTAACTCTACACGAGTATCCGAACACAAACTTTAAAAATCACTTAGTTTTTAGAACATGAGGTAATTTTTTTGCGATTGAGATAAAAACTAATCCAACAAATGATTTATACGCTTTTAAAGCCCATTAAAACCATAATTTATAACCAAAAATTAAATAAAAACACATATGACCAAAAGTCCAGCACATTATTCTTAACACTGAAATTTAAAATAACAAAAAGGAAGGTTATAAGATATTCTAGTACTAGTATTAAGAATGAAATTAAATACAATAAAAAATACGATTACGAAATTATCCAGAGTCATTTGTTTGTTTGTTTTGGAATTTCGCACAAAGCTACTCGAGGGCTATCTGTGCTAGCCGTCCCTAATTTAGCAGTGTAAGACTAGAGGAAAGGCAGCTAGTCATCACCACCCACCGCCAACTCTTGGGCTACTCTTTTACTAACGAATAGTGGGATTGACCGTTACATTATAACGCCCCCACGGCTGGGAGGGCGAGCATGTTTGGCGCGAACCCGCGACCCTCGGATTACGAGTCGCACGCCTTACGTGCGAGGCCATGCCAGGCCCTATCCAAAGCCAATATTAACAATGAGAAAACTTCTTAAGAATGAAATTGAATAAAACAACAAACAAAATTACACTGCACAACAATTTTTTTGAAAAGTTTTGCTTCCTGAAAAATTTTTGCTGATTGTGACAGGTACCTGGTGGGTGTGCACAAATATAGTTTTGGTTTTGCTTCATCACGTAGGAACTCTGAGAAATAGACAGTTAACTGTTTACCGGCAATAACGTATTTAATTGCGTTTATGTTTATAATACGCTATTAAGTTAAATATAATTAGAAGTGTTTTGCTCCTGATTTTTGTTTGTATTCAATGTCCGGTGCATCACGTTGCAGTGTCCAACAGTAGTCAGCATGCATTGATGGATACCAGTTGCCCTGATATCGTTTTTCCATTGTAGCAATGTCCTGGTGAAACTGAAGATTTTGATGAAACGGTACGTGATGGACAAATTTGGATGTGATTTTCGTGATCAGCAGCTAAAAATCTATAAGGAACACCCAACAGTGTTCAAGAAACAACAACTTTGTTGTGCAGTGTATTATATTTTCCCTTGTTTTTTATTTTTATTGAAATGACCAACAGAGACGTAGATGCACCATGAGAAAGATATACCAGATCTCTCAGCGCTAGCCTTAAGAATTGGATTAAATAACAACAACAAAATAATTATAAGATCTTCCAGCGCCAGTCTCAACAGTGAGAATAAAGTTTCTTGAATTTCGCTAAGTTATGGCAATCTGCTCTAGCTGATTAGTCAATACCACCCACCACTGACTCTTATCAAACTGAATAAGGGGATTTGACTTATAATGCGTCCATTTCCCCGAAGTGGCGATATTTTGTGTGGGTGTGGCTAACTAACCATAAGGCTGCGCTCGTCCTACGAATTCCAATTCTGACAACATCTAAACTAGTGGATATTCTGTCACAACTTATTATTATTTCTAAGTCGACATTATTTTTTCAAGATCATTTTAACACTCCTACGAAAAGTGGGGCCTAATAGGCTCCAGAGCAACTTGAAAGGTTATTAATATTAGGCTAATAAATTTGTATTTAAATGAAATTGCCATTTCATTTAATGAAATGAAATCATATTGTATGAAATATAATGAAATGAAATCAAATGAAATGGCAATTTCATTTAAATACAAATTTATTAGCCTAATATTAATAACCTTTCAAGTTGCTCTGGGGCCTATTAGGCCACTTTTCGTAGGAGTGTTAAACGAGTTTAATCTCTTTATTACATTCTTGTTTTGAAATCTCGCTTAAATTTTGATGCAGCTTCTAAAATTAGGCCATATATGTGTTTAATAAGCTTTAAAAACTTAAAATTCGTCTTGTTTTTAACAACAGTATCACACATTCCAGACAGATGTAGAAGAAGTCTGATACGAATTAGTTTCCAAAATTTAATTTAATTACTTAGTCTCTATGCGTGACTTTCTATATCATCTACCATAGTCTTGTGGTTAACTTTAGAGGCTGCGCCACAAAAAATCCAAGGTTTAAGTCGCAATGTACTATTGAACATGATACACATGATTTATGATATAAATTTATTTTTAATACACTTTCCCAAACTGGGATGTTCAGGGATTTCGATATCGCCCTACGTCCATTCAGCGCGAGATTTATTAAACCATCGTTAAAATTATGCAAAACTGCAAATGTGCGTGTATATATGTATATACATAACGACTTGTTTCTCGATTTACAAGATTAAATATAAAATCGCCAGTTCAGGAACATTTCTGAGATCGTAGAAAATATATGACCAAACCATGAAGGCAAAGAAAAGGCCATACTCGTTGGTTGAGATGGTCGTCGTTCCAAATGTCTTGGCTGTAAGAAGGAGGCATGTAAGTAAATGGCTCTTGTAGAACGGCGGGAATACATTTATCTTAGCAGCGAATTTTGTGGGGGTAGTGGGAACAGGTTTTTTCGAACCCACTTTTACTGGTTGAGCGCCTGAAATATCTGAAACACTCTTCGAAAACTTCTGCTCTCAACTTGCTTGGATCTTCGATTGTCTCTGCCGTGTTTCTTAAGTTAAAAATCAACAACAATTGGTAGGATAAAGACTTCACAGTTACTTATTCAGTGATCGTTTATGAACTTCCTCCCAATAGCGTTTTCTTTTGATAAATACATTAAGTACATATACTTTTATTTTCCAATTTGACGATCTCAATAAACGTCTTCTGTCCATCAAAATAATAAAGTTATAACACTTCCAGCACTAAGTAAAAGTAGACGTATTCAGCGCCATACTGCAGCTCAAATGTTGGGTCTTCTCGTCCAGCAATCCAACAAATTGCTACTAAGCAACGATGAATCTGTGATTATCAGTGTGATATAGGACAGTGGTTCCCAACCTCTATGGTGCTCCCCAAGAGAACATTGTACCATTCAAGGGTTGTACGAGATATATTATAACAGCCTTGGAATAAAGAGATACCGTATTGCATATAAATAAGCCTTTTTTTGGGGGGAAGGAGGAGGGATTGTTAAAAACTGGCAGTAAAATGACACTGAGATTAGTCGGAAAAAGGCTAGGAAAATTATTACACGCCTAGTTATTTTCCCTGAAATTACAAAGTTAATTTTTTTCCAGTTTCTATTCAAAAAACAAGAACAATGAAGCAACAGTTGACATCTACTCATTATTGTTGTTTACACATCGTTACTGTTCACTCAAGCATAGTGTGTATTTAAATATTGCACAAAACTATATTTGTCTAGACCAGGGGTGAGCAGTGGATAGTACAACTGTGGCCAACTCGAGTTTAGAAATCAACTTTTTCCATCATATATTTTTCTATCGCATATTTGACAATCAGCAGCTGCACTGCCTCACGTCATCGCTAATGTCGTGCGCTTCATCACTGCCACAGGCTTCGCTCATTTTGTAACGTCAGTCTGGTTTAAAAGTTTATTATCGAGTGTGTGTTGTTTTGCATGCGCTTGCAGACATACTGTTATTGCACAACTTTGAATTATTTAAATATATTTTGTTTTTAATCCCATAATATGGATAAGTGGATAATACGAAAACGAAAGAATCCAGATGGTGGTGAACACTCAGAAAATAAAGACAATTTAATTGATTCTGGCATTGTTGCTGGAAATAGATTGACGCGTGACTGGAAAAACGTGAAACGAGAATTTAATGAAAGTTGGGAGTTGAAATTTTCAGTGATTGAAGCAAATAATAATCCAGTGTATCTTTTGTGTAACAAAGTTTTTAGGAATAATAAAGTGTACAACCTAAAACAACAGTTCAACAATTTTCACAAGGAATTTGATGTAAAATTTCCAGTTTATAACAAAAATCGTAATTATGAAATTAGCCGTCTGAGAGCACAACTTCATGAACAAAAGAGAGGTCTAAAAAGATTTTTATCATAGATAGAACAAGTTAGTTAGCAAGCTTATAAAGTAGCTTGGATTCTAGCTCAAAAAAGAAATATTGATTGTGGTCATTGAAACTTTGTTGTAGATTTATGATTCAAAAATAAAAGATAATATTCTTCAAAAGGTAAATAATTTGCAATTTAGTCGAAGAACAATTGTCCGTAGAATGCTAGAGTTAGCGAAAGACATAGAAAATTAGTTGCCTGAACAACTAAAAGACTGTTTGTATTTTTCTTTAGCACTAGATGAATCTACAGATGTTAGTGACACTGCACAGTTGATATCTTGGATTCGATATGTAACTTCAGATCTTCAAGTGAGGGAAGAAATGCTTGGCCTTTTTGGATTACGAGATGGAACATGTGGAAAAAACATCTTTGAAAAATTTCTTGAAATGTCAAAAAAATTCAATCTGAATTTAAAACAAAAACTGGTTTCTGTCACAACAGACAATGCTCCCGCCATGAGTGGGGCGAAATTAGGATTTGTTTTTCGTTTCAAGCAGCATTCAATTGAAAATAATGTGAAGTCCACATTGTCATCTTTCTATTGCATTTTGCATCAGGAAAATTTATGTGCTTAGATATTCAAAAGTGATGAATTGAAATATTTGATGAACATTATTGTAAAAATTGTGAATTATATTAGAAGTGGAAGCTCTCTCATCCATGAACAGTTTGTTGTGTCTTTGAAGAAAAGCAGTGACTGTACTTTTGATGATCTTACTGATTTTGCAAATGTAAGATGGTTAAGTAGAGGAAAAGTCTTGGAACGATTTACTTCATTATGTTCTCAAATAAAACAGTATTTTGTTGAAAAAGATTTAAAATTTCCCTGAAATTGAACTTTGTCATGGCAGTGTGATTTGTACTTTCTGTGCGACATGATGGTTAACTTGAATAATTTGAATACGAAGCTTCAGGGAAGAGGTAAAATAATAAGCGAGCGATCACAGTCTATTCATGAATTTTAGTTAAAGCTAAACCTCCTTGCGGATCAATTGCAAAAGAATGATTTGACACATCTTGCAAAGTTGAATAGTTTTCTAGAGAATAATAAAGACTATGATTCCTGTGATGCTAAAGATGACCTCTATGAAAACTGATTCAAAACTTTATCTCAACAATTTGAATCACGTTTCTCCGAATTTAAAAGTTTGAAATATATATTTAAATTTTGCATGATCTATCTAAGGAAATTTTAGTAAGGAAATTACATCTTTTTTGTACTTGGATAAGTGTGGATTTGAAGATGAGATGCTTATCCTGCAAAGTGTAGAACACATAAAAGGTAACCAAAATGTTCTATCAGAGAGATGTGGCTCACTATTCTGATAAATGAGAGTCTTCCAAATTTAAAGATAACAATTTCAAAATTATTTTCCATGTTTAGATATACATGAGTGTGTGAGTCAACATTTTCTACGCTAAATATTCCCAAGTCTAGATACAGATCTCGGCTTACTGACATAAATTTAGAGGCAGAGCTAAGATGCTCATTGAGCACAGATAGATATTAAGCCAAATTTCACGGATCTTGTTGATGAAACATCATAAATTTTTACATTAAAGTTTAGTTGAAATGCAATTATTTTGATTCAATTAACATCTTTCTTTTTTTAATGGTGTAGCCAACGTTGTTTTTATTAGCCACAGTTGTGGCTATCATGAAAAATAAATTGCCCCCCCTGGTCTACACAATTTAGGTTTAGATAAGATATGTGTTAATAAAGGAGAGATCTTTAAGAAGGTTTATGGACTTGTTATTCACTATTCTCTAAGGTAAAGTACTCTACTCATTCAACAGGAGTTTATTTGCTTTTGGGTGTTGCTAATTTCATTAACTTTCTATGTTATTACAATTTAAGATTAGATGTATTTTAAGGCATTTAATGTTACACATTAATTTTAATACATATGTTTGTTTCGCTTTAATATATATTTAGAAACGCATGTGACGTATGTTGCTAAATGTGTATCGCGAAAGTCCAGCTTGTTTTCTAAACCTGTAGAAAATTTTCAAACGTAAGAATCAATGTATATATATATATAGATACCAGTATTGTTGGACTAACTGAACTTTCTAAAGCTACGACTTAACGTTTATAAATCACAACACGCAGGGAGATAGTTTATTAAATACCGTTAGTTTGCCACAGTCAGTATAATATAGTATAACCTCTGATGCTATAATTGTGGTAAATGCTTATTAATTAGAATGCTACTGGTATTTGACCAGGAACGTTTATAGATTTCGAACATTACAAACTGTTTAACTTCAGTGAATTAGCTTCGGACGTTAGTATTTCTACTAAGACATCAAGTATTTTCGTCTGTAAAAAACCTACATGTGCTCAGTAAAGCAGCTAGCTAGCTTTCCCGTCAATTGAACTGTACCTGTGTATCAACATAGAATTACTTCCCTCTTTCTGAACAGATAGAAGACTCAATATTTTTGTAAGTTTGTAAAACTCTTGTATATAAATCATTATTTATAACAACTATTAGTAATAACCGTTATTATAAGTTGTATTTTTGTTTGAATATTAAAATTTTATTTGTGTTAAGAACGAAAATTGTGTGTATCAGTCTTGTTGGCAAATATCATAAATTTGATATTTAACAACATTAAATTAACTTTTAAACTCAAATTCAAATTTTCGGCAATTGGAAATCGTAATACGTAACGTACATGAAATAATAAATCGAAGACTCGTTCGAAGTAAATTATAATACGTAATAATGTTTACCCTTTTTGAAAGTTATTTTAGTTCTCATTCAACATGTTCAACGCTGTAAAATCTTTGTGATTTGTATGCCTGACTCCGATTTTACAATATATATCTGTGTTTTCACACTTGTCAGGGTTTAAAGATTCGGGTTGTATTTTTCGATTTTCTTTTCTATAAAGGAGGATGTAATTAAACTCCTGTTCCTTAATGACTGGTTTTTATTTTTCCAGTTAAACTATTTAGACTTAATTTTATTGTTTTATTGTTTTATTGTTGTTAAAATAATAACTATACAATAAGTTATTTGTGTTTTGCCCACCGAGGATACCTAAACCCGAAGGCCCGGCATGGCCAAGCGTGTTAAGGCGTGTGACTCGTAATCTGAGGGTCGCGGGTTCGCATCCCCGTCGCGCCAAACATGCTTGCCCTTTCAGCCGTGAGGGCGTAACAATGTGACGGTCAATCCCACTATTTGTTGGTATAAGGGTAGCCCAAGAGTTGGCGGTGGGTGGTGATGACTAACTGCCTTCACTCTAGTCTTACACTGCTAAATTAAGGACGGTTAGCACAGATAGCCCTCGAGTAGCTTTGTGCGAAATTCCAAAACAAACAAACCATGGAAGTAGTTCTTCCCCAATGTATTTAAAAAAATTAATTTTTAAGTATCAGTTAAATATGACGTTATAAACTTGTGATTCATACCGAAGCACTGTGCTATACCATACATAACCAGTAATCACTTTGAATGGGCGAAAGCACTGTTGGGAAAAATCTGAACTAAAACTCGCTAAATGCTTCCTCTGTTTGAGTTGATTTAATATTTTTTTCCCATTAGAAAATGTTTTATTTCCAACTAAAAACATAATATACTCTTTAAATTATAAAATGCTTCTCACATGAATAATTTTATGCATAATAAATTTCAAAATTCATATTTATATTTAAAAAAATTTGAATGTAATTATATTGGTCTCTTCTAAGTCATAAAGGAAGCAATTACTTGTTTATCTTACTTCAAAATACGCGGAAAATTTAAATCACTAAAAATTTAAGCAAAATAAGTAATTTATAAATTTTGTTTTGTAATTAATATTTTATAAATTAAAATGTACAAGAAACACATAAAATATAATAAAAAAATAATATATAGTTAATTTTCTCGCGTTATTTGGAAACTTGTTTTTTCATGACCTGCACATTTTTGCACTTGGCTATTTGTTATTTCCATGATGTCACGTGATGTGCAGGTGCTTTGGGCATTGTGTTATTTGATACAGTTATTTTCTGCAAGCATAATTTTTTTTATGAAGTGTCACCCTTCAGATTTGAATATGGATTCAAAAGATAATAGGAAAAAATGTAACTGCTTCAGCTTTGGAAAATCATCTTCACGTATGCAGCTGTAAAATTCAATAAGTTGCCCCTCTCTGTGTTTTGTTTTCAACAAATCATTTCCTTGCAAATCGATGACCTTCAGCTGAAGTTCCACTGGCACGTCATCAATGACACAATCAAAAGGATTCTGAAGAAGGACAATGTCACTTTCGATTCTGTCGAGATCCGTAAATCTCTCTAAAAATGTTTAGTTAAATCACCAATAATCTTTTTTGTGAAACTCCAGGTTGACATCTTCTGTGATTCCAGCATGAAACTCATTGAAACACTGAAAATGAGAGGTTTCCTCCTTCCAAATGTACTTCAAACAATGACATTTTTCTCCGAAATCCTTTAATGATTCTATAGAGATCACAGACAAGGTTATTTTTCCTCTAAAGTTTCAAGTTCAATTCTTTCATGTGGGATGTGACGTCAACCAAAACTGACAACTTTGACAACCAGGTTGGATCTGACAGAAGTGGATCGGCTCTATATTTCTCGATAAGAAATATATCTATTGCTCTTCCCAGCTTATAAAAACGAGACAAGACTTTACCGCAGCTGAGCCACCTCACCGCCGTGTGATAAGGCAAGTCACAGAAATCCGAATCAATTTCTTTAAGAAACGCCTCGAACTGACGATGATTAAGTGCATGACCTTGAGTGAAGTTCACTGCAGAAATGACTGGTTTCAGTATGCAAGAAATATCTAAGTCTTTTCCAAAGAGTGCTTGCTTATGTATGATGCAGTGTATGAACAGAGCGCTTGGAAGTTGAAGATCTTCCAACTGTTTCCTGATCAGACCCTTCTTTACTCCAGCCATGTTTCTCCTCCATCAACTGTCACACCTCTAATCTGATTTCACTGAAGGTTATAGTCTTGCAAAGTTTTATGCACTTCCATCAAAATGTCTTCTCCAGTTGTTCTTCCATGTATGCTGCAAACTGATGCCAACTCTTCCGTGATCTGAAAGTCCAAATTAACTCCACGAATGAAGTTGTGACGTACTCGAGAGATCAGTAGACTCATCCAGTGCCAGGTAATACCATAGGAAGTTTCTAGCTTTTTGACGTATCTGTAATGCGATGTTCTCTCCAAGTTCTTCTGCTCTCCATACAACTGAAGCTGCTGAAATGCTGATACCTTCAAATAAATTGTCTTTTCAGGACACAGCTCATTTGCTGCTTCCATCATACACTCTTTGATGAAGTTGCCGTCAGTAAAAGGTTTTCCTCGCTCTGCCATCCTATGCACTATTTTGTAACTTGTACGAGTGACAGATTCATTTTCAGCAAACTTTCTCGTGAAGAGATTCTTTTAAGATTTAAAAACACGTTTCATGGATTCAAATTTCTCAGAACGGAACTTTCCTGAAAATTTCAAATATGTTGATAGATGTTTTGTTTCATAGTGACGCCGAAGATTGTACTCTTTTAAAACGGTAACACTTTCGGTGCATATCACACAAGTTGCTTTCTGGTTTTTTTTGTTTCCACAAAGAAGTACTTTTCTCCACATTCTTCACGACACTCAGAGTCCACTTTTCTTCTTTTAAAAGCAGCCATAACGATGGGTGAAAAAAAAACAGGATCTGAAAATGAAGAACACAGAACGCTGTGAGAAAAGCATTGTACTGGTCCAAGAACGCACAAACAAAATATATTGAAACGTACGTTTGCCACGACACTTACCTAAGAACGAGTTACGAAAAGCGCATAACCCGACTATTAGGAGAAATGAGTTTGCTGAAGCGGTTACTCTATGCCGCTGAATTTACAAGACGAGTCGATAGGACGACGGTTAAGTCAGTCCTTGTTTTCGAAATTCTAATGCTTTCACAGATACGTGCCTCGATATGAATAAACGGGCAGCAAGGACGAAAGAAGAATTTTCCTATTGGTTAGAAATTTGTGTAACAGCCTTGTTTGTTTTTTTTTGTCATAACGTCTTGTGTTTGCCAGCTTAAAGCGAACATCGGTATGATTTATTTTGTTATGACAGTCGGACATTTGATGAAATGTCACTTTTTATTTCTAAGTGGCTAGCTGCTGGCGAGCCGGACAAAATGACCTCGAGGGCCGTAGTTTGGTGACCCTTGGTGTAAACCAATATGACAAGACATCTTGGTTAACTGCTTCTCCCAACTTTCAGATTTTCTTCTGGCCTGTTTAGTATTTAACAGGGAATTTGGGACATGGAACTCAAGCAGATTTGATGATTTAAATAATATGCATAAGGCAATTAAAAGACATGAAAATTCCTCCAGTCATATATTTTCAACTCTAATCCTAGCTACATTTGGAAAAAAAACATGGATTAAATTCCAACTAAACAGCCAACATAAAATAAATGTGCAACTGTACAATGAAAAAGTGTAGAGGAACAGAGACGTGTTAAAAGATGAATCGATGTAATATGGATGAACAACAATAGCATTTAGATGTCTGTTAACCGAGGCAATTATGTGGAATTGTTAAATTTATGCAAGAAATATGATCCATTATTGAAATTCCATTTTGAGAAATCGAGTGTTTTTCTGACCTGTCAAATAGAATCTAGAATGACCTCATTAATTGTGTATGCGAAGTATTGTTGAATAAAATTAAAAGCGAAATAAATGATTTTCCATTTGCGGTTCTTATCTAGCTACTGATGCAAGCTTTTTAGTGTTGTGCGATATGTGACTAGAGATGGTGAAATTTGCGATAGACTTTTGGAACTTACAAATGTTATACACTATTTTATAAATTAAAATGTACAATAAACAAATCAAATATAATAAGAAAAGAATAATAGTATATAGTTAATTTTCACAAACAGCTCCACTTATATCCAAGGCAGCGTTTAATTTAGCCGATTAATTAAGTATTAGGTCAAAATTTGTTGTGCAAACTTATGATAGGGCAAGCGTGATGTCCAGTGAACTGAATGGGCTTCAAAAGAAGTTAGAGACAAGTATCCAGAAGCTCTTTTCATTCATTGCATGGCACATAGATTGAATTTAGTGTTGTCTCAATCTATGACGAAAATCAAGGAGTGTGACAGATTCTTGCAAAACTTAAATCATTCTCTTCGTACTTTGCGAAATCAACAAAGTTTGTGCACCTTTTAGATACTGAACTGAAAAATAGATTCCCTAAAATTGCCCCGACTTGTTGGAATGGTAATCACTGCCTTGTTGAAACTATCTTGGAATACAAGGAAGAACTTGTTGACTTATTTTCAAAATAACGTTGATAATGTTGGCAATTGGAACACTGAATCCTTCACCTTTACCCAAGCACTTTCATTGAATCTCAGATATTTTGAGTTCCATTTCTTGTTGAATATAGTTACCAGTATTTTTTTCATATATAAATATTATATTTGATATCTTACAGAATAGGATATTTGACATATCCTACTGTATAAATAAAGTAAACGAATTGGTGACTATTCCGCAAAAACAGAGACGATTTCGATTAATTTTGGGCAGCAGTTGATGACCTTACTAAGGGAATAAGAAATGACCTTGGAGAAGATATTAAAATAACATACATAAAGCTAGTTTATGGACTTTTGGATGCAATTTGCGGCCAAATTGAAATTAGATTGCATTACTAAGCTTCTTTACACTAAAAAACAGGAGTAGAACAAAAAATATTTCCTGAATTAGCATTAAAATCACTACTAGAGAATCATGGAGAATACTTTGATATTCATCGTTTGAAAAGTGAACTTTCGGTTCTATACGCTGAGGGTGATTTGAAAGGAAAACTAGTGAATGAATTTCTTCACTGTTTGCGAAATGCTATGCTAGATGCAGCCCTGCAACAACTTACAGAGTTGTGTGAGTCAACCTTGACTCTTTCAACTACCAAGTGCCTCAGTTGAGCGTTCTTTCTCTCATTAAAAAAAATGCACAACGACAAGTGTGTGTCTGGTTTTTTACAGCAGTGCCACATGGGGCTATCTGCTATGTTCACCGAGGGGAATCAAACCCTTGATTTTAGCTTTGTAAATCCGTAGACTTACCGCTGTCCCAGCAGGAGATTACAACGACAAATAAAATAATTGCAAATTTAACATTAATTGCGACTCAGAAAATAAACTTTTTGAAGAAGTAAAGACTGAAGACAGTTCCTAAGAAGGTGTAATAAATTTATTCAATCATGAGGAAAAGAAGATGGAATTAACATATAAAATAAGTAAGTATTTGAATGTGTCTTGTTTTTGTCTTTAATTAGGAGTATTTAATTTTAAATACTATTAATGACAAGAACTAATTAATTTTATCTTTAGTGGCTGTCATGTACATAATGTTTTTTGTTTTATGATCCACTTTTTATGCTTTTCGTTCTTCATCAGGACCAATTACCACACGCCCCTATTAGAAAGCTAGTAGATTTTCTTTTTCAAGCTTCAGAATGAAATTTATTGGCTTATTTTATGGATAAAAAGTTCACTTAGCCCAATTTTAATACTCGTTAATAGCCATTTTATTCGGCGACTTTTTGCTGTAAGTCATAAGACTTTGTGTCTCATAAATGTTTGACATTAGTAGTATTTCAACTAAAAACTTTGCATGTTGTAAGTTACTTGCCTTGAGGCCCGGTATGGCTAGATTGTTATGGCACTCGACTCGTACTCCGAGGATTGCAGGTTAGAATCCCCGTCACACCAAACATGCTCGCCCTTTCAGCCGTGGGGGCATTATAGTGTGATGGTCAATCCCACTACTAGTTGATAAAAGAGTAGCTCAAGAGTTGGCGGTGGGTGGTGATGACTAGCTGCCTTCCCTCTAGTTTTACACTGCTAAATTAGGAATGGCGAGAGCAGATAGCCCTTGTGTAGCTTTGCGCGAAATTTAAAACAAACCTTGTCTTGAGCGAAAGATTTATTTATTCGGTGATTGATTGGTTAGTTTAAAATAAAGCCACATTGGATTATCTATTATGTTCTTCGCGGGAAATCCAACCCTATATTAACGATTAAGCAAAATTAGTACGTGCTTAGGGCACAAAGGGAAGGGGAGCACTACTGAGATTTCCCCTAGCTATCATGCCCTTAACTCTTTCACTGCCACAATCAACTTTAATCGATTTTTTTTGTAATTGTCCTTATCTGCCTTGTTTGACTTTACTCTGCATTGTTAAAATTTTTTTTTTTTGCTCGATGAGTGAGTAAAATTTCGATAAACTACTAAACTATGTATCTGAAGTAAAAGTCATTGATTTGCAAACGATTACTGTAAGGAGCAGTACAGAATGTTGATAAAACCTCAGGTAAAAAATGACCGTATGTTATGATGTCTGATCTTGAAGATGAAATGACTGAAAACTAATTCTCCTAAAATGAATTGAAGCAAGTCTCGAATCGATTCGCGACTGGTCTCAAATGGTTTTCAACCAATCAGAATGCAGCAAATCAATAAAGGTATTTATAAATTCATGTTTATGTGCTGATGGATCCAGGACCTCGGATAACTTTCTGACGATCTTTGTCTAAACGTAGACCTTGAGTTTATTATGTTTGACTGTCTTATCAACGTTTTTCTTTATGAATTTCAGTGATTTTCTAATTATTATAACTATATATTATCCGTATTCTTTTGTGTTTTTTTAACTTTTGTTTCTATATTTTTCAGACTGAAAAATGAAACGTGTTCAATTAAGTAACAAAAGAGAAAACTGGCAAAAAAGAACCAACAAAAGACTTTGGATTTAGTGGCCAAGACTGGAAAGCTGACTAATTTTTTCACTCAACTTACGTAACTTGATGTTTTAAATCAAAACTCATCTCCACCATCAGAAGTCACTTGTACTGCATCTGCTTGTGACAAGATTGAAGCTGAACCAAGCTCCATACTTACAAGTATCACTTTGTCAACTTTAAGGTCAGAACATCATGATGACGTTGAGATATCCCAGGCTGGCTCAACTGGCACAAGTTTCACAGCTGATCTCAGTTTGCCTGTAAATTCTCCTGATATCTCTAGTGTTGATGTTGATGCAAGTTGCTCTACAAGACAGTCTGAAGTTGAAATAATTACTGAAAATGAAAATCTACTGGACTATGGTAAAATGCTTTAGTCTACAAAGGATAAAGAAACTAAAGCAAAAGATCCAGGGTTGTGGCTCAATTTCTCTGCTAATAATGTGGCTTATTGGATTGCTTGTGAATCTACCGACTGTCAGCACCACAATGGGCCATTTGGCAAATCTTGCCGGACTTTTAATAGTGGCAAACCAACGAGATACTGTTCGCAAAAACTTTTCTTTTGGGTAAAATCCAATGGTGAGCAATACAACAGAGAGTGGTTATTGTATTCACCATCAACAAGGCCAGTTTACTGCTTTGTTTGTAAACTTTTTGTTCCTGAAGTTTCCTCGGATTTTGTTGAAAGAGAAGGGTTCAGTGACTGGCGAAATACTATTGTAATTGATCATCATGAAAGATGCACTACTCATCGAGATTATGTTAACATACTTAACTCACAGACAAGGTTTAGGTTTGCAACAAGGGTTGGAAAAACAAATTAAAGAGGAGCGTAATTACTTGGAACATGTCTTGGAGCGTTTAATAGTCGTTATTCGTACGTTAGCTGAACGTGGCCTGGCTTCTCGAGGAACAGATGAAAAATTTGGTTCACTGCAGAATGGGAATTTTAAGGCTGCTTGAACTCATGAGTCAGTTTGATCCATTTTTAGCATGGCACATTTCGAAATATGAAAATTCTGGAAAAGGAAATACTTCTTACTTGTCCAAAACCTTCCGTGAATAACTCATTGAACCAATGGCTCAGAAGGTCTATGCGTTCATTGCTGATGAAGTAAATTCTTTTGGTTATTTTAGCTTGTCAGTTGACTCGATATTAGATCTATTACACATAGATCAGTTAAGTGTTGTACTTCGATACTTTAAAGATAGGTAGCCTAGTGAACGCTTTTTAAGCTTTCTGGAACTGAAAAGTCATACCAGTAGGAACTGGCAAACCAAGTATTGCAGTACTTATGTGAAGTTTGCAAACTTAATTTTTCAAAATGTAGGGGTCAGTCTTACGACAATGCTGCTAACATGTTTGGGAATTATAAGGATATGCAGCAAAAGATCTTAGAAGAAAATAAATTTGCCATATATGTGCTCTGTGCAGCCCATTCACTAAATCTGGTAGGCCGAAATGATGTTGACTGTTGTCAAGTGGCAGTTAATTTTTTCTCTACAATGCATTTGCTCTATATATTTTTTCAGCCTCATTCAGCCGGTGGAAAATTCTTAAAGCTTGTCTTGGAAATGAAAGTGTATTAAAATCCCTCTCTGATACCAGATGGAAGACATATGTTATGGCAAGCAACAGCAATTTTGAAGTCTTTCTTTAAGATTTTCGAAGATTTAGAATGTCTAGTTGAAAACCAGTCACCAAAGGGAGAAACTAGAAGAGAAGCACAATATTGCAAATAAGTTGCAAGAGCTATAATTTGTTTTTATGTTGATCATGTGGGATGAGATTTTGCAAAAGTTTCATAAAACAAGTCGAGTTCTGTAAAATGAGTATGTGAACTTGAAAACACGTGCAGATCTGTACGGGTTATTAGGTGACCAACTACGCACTTTAAGGGATGATTTTGAAATATTTGAAGCAGTTGCAAAAAAATACTACCAGTTGTTGATTACAATGCAGCTCAAACTCGCAAGCGTACCAGAAAGAAGGTACTCAATGACGGAGATGCACAAGAAGTAGATCTGAATGCCAGAGATAAATTTCGTATCACCACCTTCTACACAATTGTTGACAAACTAGAAATCCAGATGAGAAGAAGAGGAGAGGTGTACAAAGAAATAACAAACAGGTTTTCTTTTCTAAGTGATGTGTCAAATGATGTCACTTCATCTACTGAAACTGAAAGGTACTCTCAGTGTTCCCAAAATCTAATTGATGCTTACCCAGAGTACTTGGACACCAATCTCTCTGCCGAGCTTCAGCAGTTTCACTCATATGTGCGCCATAAATTCAGTGCAACAAAAACTGTAAATACCAGATTCATTCATACTGAACTTTATAAAATAATTTCAGCAGACAAAATTGAGTATGCGTTTTCAAACGTAAACACTACATTGCGTATATTTTTAACACTAATGGTCACAAACTGCATAGCTGAGCGTCCATTTTCTCAACTCAAGCATATTAAAAATCCCAACAAAACAACTATGCGACATAAAGACTGGATGCCTTGTCTCTGCTAAGTATAGAAGCAGATTTGTTACGCCAAATAAATATTAAGGTATAAGTAAATAATTTGATAAAAGGGTTTTGAGTTCAAAGTGAGACATTGTTAACGTCAAAGTGAGAATTTTTTGAATAAAAGGGTTTTGAGTAAATTTTTGTTAACATTAAGTTGTGAATTTGTTAACATTAAAATGAGAATTGTTAACTCAGAGTGAAAACAAATATACAGTAAAAATAATTCTTTTTAATTGTCATTAATCAAAGAAGTGATTTCCCTCATCATTTTTAAATAAAAGGCCTCATTGATTGTTTGATTTAGCCTTATGCCCAATCTGTTAAATAAATAAAATAAAAAAGTTTTTATTTAACATAATTCTAGGGTCTGAACTGGAAGAAAACTGAAAAAGGGTTATAAATTTTCAAACTTTTATTTCACTTTCAGCACTTATTAAGTCTTAATGTCTTTTCAGTTAAGCAATGGAGGGGCCGAGGGGGGCACCATTGTTAGGCTGTGCTTAGGCATCAGTTGCCCTTAATCAAACCCTGAATCTAGCCCTTGATTTTAGCGTTGTAAATTCGTAAACTTACCTTAAAAGCCTCAACGTTGCTGCTGAGCTACCGGAAAAGAATTGCGCGAGAGGCCTCAAGGTTATAAAAATATGTAGTTTGAGAAAAATAATAGCAGTTAGTTAAAAAATAACACAAAGAAAAGAAGTCTTAACGTTGGAAAAACTTGATTCGACACATTCAAATCGATTTAAAACCAACAATAATTTTATACAAAGAAGATATTTAAATAAAAATAATCCCCCCAGTGGCTCAGCGGTACGCCTGGGGACTTACAAAGCTAAAAACAGAGCACAGATAGCCCATTGTGTAGCTTTGTGCTCAGCTCAAAACAACAACAAATAAAAATAAAAGACGTTAAATACCATCTAATCAAAAGCCTGCCAAATATCAACCTGCCAAGGTTACTTTACAGCTAAAAAACTTTCCAAATACCTGTTCTTTCAGGAAATTTGAAGTTTCGGGATCATGTAGACGTTCTTGGTTAGTTTTGCTGGTCACAGACAACGTGAAACTGAAAACGACACATGGAAACCAGTTTCTTCAATATCAGGATTTTTGACACGACCTGTTGTTCATCGAGCCCGACTTGCAATTTGAGAATCACGCTTTTAAATTCCTTGTGACCGAACATGCTCGCCCTTTTAGCCGTGGGAACGTTATAATGATACGATCGATCCAACTATTCGTTGGTAAAAGAGTAGACCAGAAGTTGGCGGCGAGTGGCGTTCACTAGTTGCTTTCCCTCTAGTCTGTAATTGCTAAATTAGAGATGACTAGTGCCTTGTATAGCTAGTTTTGCGCGAAATTCAAATCAAACCAAATTTCTAGCAGTTTGTTAGGTCTATTTTGACTGTTCAATAATATAGTTTGGAATTCTATTATATACACATATTATAGAATAGTTGTATTGGCTGTAAAGAATAGTGTGACTAAAATGCATATTAACCAATCATGCTCAGCAGTTGTCATACTGTAATTTAATATTTTACCCCACCGTTGTGATATCCCCCAGTCATTGCTAACAACTCACAAAACTACATTTGCTAAGGCGTAACTTGGGAAACGTATGGATTATTTATTGGGATACTCTAAACCATTTGAGCTATCTTAACGTTTCATTACAAACTATACAGAAGACAACGGAGTTCATGTGTTAAAAACATCTGTCTGTGCAAATACATGATAAAATTACTCTTCGATAAGTAACCCGCCATGTTTGTATGATGAAACTGTGATTTTTCCTTTCAGTTCCTAGGGGTTCGTTGTTTATTACAGACCATTATTCTAGTAATTCGATACTCAAGGTTTTCTATCATTTAGTGTGTTCATGTGGATTATTTGTTGAACATTAATGTGAAGTTCAGTCCTCTTATTGTAACGAATTGATTAATTTCTTCAAGTATGTTCTATATAGGATAATTACTAAGTCAAAGTGTACAAACTACATTTTAACAGAGATTCCAAAACTCATTGTACGACTACGCCACAGATGATGCTCAAGGCACTTGCAAAATTTCCTCACTGATCGATCGATAACAAACACTTTAACTGACTCACTGAATAACAACCTAATGACTGAATCACTCATGAATAAGTTACTTAAATTAACTGAATGAAAAACAGACTCACTAACTCTTTAAGTGACTAATGAACCATTTTAATTGATCCAGTATGGTAGTTTTTTAATTGTACAATATTTTAAGAACTGTTAAGATGTCAAAAAGTCTAAGCTTCTCTTGAAACATCTATACTTTGCACAATTATCATATCGCGTAAAAACTCCCTCTAGAAAAGAAAATATTAAAATACAGTATATAAAATTTTCAAGTCCAGACTAGAAACAGTGACGGAAAATGAGGTGTAAGCTTTGTTCAATATGTGTTAAAATATTCCTATTACTGTCTTCAATATGTGTTGAAATATTCCTATTACTGTCTTCAATATGTGTTGAAATATTCCTATTACTGTCTTCACATATCAACACATACTGATGTCAGTAATAGGAATATTTCAACACATATTGAAGACAGTAATAGGAATATTTCAACACATATTGAAAACAGTAATAGGAATATTTCAACACATATTGAAGTCAGTAGTAAGAATATTTCCCCACATATTGAAGTCAGTAATAGAAATATTTCAACAAATATTATTGTCTTTAATTACTCGACCACTTATTTGAGTGGAGCTTCGAAAGATGAAAATAAGAAAAGGAAAAATAAAAATAAAAAACTTTTTTAGAATTTAATAGGGAAAATGTAAACACTATGAAATTAGCCTAAATGCTAGCTGGTCAAATGTTTAAGACCATACTGAAACGAAACGTAAATCTGTAAACACGTAACGAAATTTAGTCATTTGTGTTCAAGCATTAGCGTTGTCAACATCTCCCACCGACATCTCCTGTGTTACATGTGGTAAAAACATGGCAAAGGCTAAAAAGTTGACAGAGTTTGAACGTGGCAGAAGTGTCAAGCTGCAAAAGCAAGGTCTCTCTAAACGTACCATCGCTGGTGAGATTGGGCGTATTAAAACTGTTGTTGCAAATTTCTTAAAAGATCCTGAGGGATACGAAACGAGAATTTCAAGTGGTCGGCCCATGAAAATTTCACCGGCGTTGAGCAGGAGGATTCGACGGGTTGTCCGACAAGACACCAGCCGATTGTCGAACCAGATTAGGGCCATTACGGACACAGAATGCAGCTTAAGAACAACAAGACGACATCTACGAGAGAAAGGCTTTTAAAAACCGTAAATGTCTTCAAAGGCCACGCCTCCTTCCACATCACGAAACATCTCCGTTAAAATTTGTTGGAAAGCACCAAACATGGGACATAGAAAAGTGGACGAAGGTTTTGTTCTCTGATGAGAAACAATGTAATCTGGATGGTCCAGATGGCTTCCAACGTTACAGGCACGATAAGGATATCCTACCGGAAACATTTGCTACATGACACAGTGGAGGAGGTTCCATCATGATCTGGGGTGCTTTCTTCTTCCATGTAACAATGGAGCTTCAGGTTATACAGGGGCGTCAAACAGCAGCTGGCTACATTGGCATGTTGGAGAGAGCATCCTTATTGACTGAAAGCCCTCGCTTGTGTAGAAATGACTGGATCTTTCAGCAGGACAACGCTAAAATCCTCAATGCCCTCGGGACAAAGGACTTTTTCATGGCAAATAACGTGATTCTTTTGAATCATCCCGCTTGTTCGCCCGAACTAAACCCCATTGAAAATGTTTGGGAGTAGATGGCAAGAGAGGTTTATAGAAATGAACGCCAATTCCAAACAGTGCATGAACTTCGTTAAGCCATCTTCACCACTTGGAATAACATTCCAGCTAGTCTTCTGCAAACACTTATATCAACCACGCCAAAGTGAATGTTTGAAGTTATTCGCAATGACGGCCGTGCAACTCACTACTGAGACCTCTTGTTGGGCATTTCCTACCCTGTTTAGGACTTCTTTTTGGTATGGTCTTAAACTTTGACCAGCTAGCATTTAGGCTAATTTCATAGTGTTCACATTTTCCCTATTAAATGCTATTTTTTTTCACTTTTCTTATTTTCATCTTTCGAAGCTCTACTCAAATAAGTAGTTGAGTCTAACAACGCAAAATGCATATTTTTTCTTTACGTTTATTGGCCTTAAGATTTCGGCCAGCAGTGTATATTTAAAAGAGGGATTACAAATGGCACAGCTTTATTTGTGAAAGCAAAATAAAATATGAAGAGCCAAATGAATTCATATTCCATATAATTTTCGAAAGTTTTTACGTTATATAAACTGAAGGAAAACAAAAATACAGATCGTAAATATGTTATATAAAAATCACGCAGGTAACACTTGAAAACTGTAATAATCTGGAATCTACCAAGTTAGACATTTTCGAAGGAAATATTTAAAATGTGAATATTCAATTTAATCAAAATATGTATTTAAATCTCGTTGTTCAAAACAATTCATTAAACGTTTATATATATCATACGTGAAGTGTGAGCAAGCAATTATAACATGATTGTCTAATAATACCATAAGAAACGTAGCGACCCTTGAACATGGAAATGGAAATGCTTTGGTAACCCTCGAACCTGTTAAAATGTTACATTTTAAGTTAACAAAAACAACTTTAAGAGTTATTTCTGTATATACTGAAGCAAAATATATTTTTAAAAATAAGATTTTTCATTTCCAAATAAATTTCTTTGGCGTTACAGAATTGTAAAACCTTAAATCTACAAATGTTTATTGTTGGAATTACTAATCAGCAGAATGTTTTAAGGTTTACACTAGGGTGCACTAGATAATTGCATTTAGTGTTTTAGGGTGTTATATCGACAGATGTTTAAGTGTTTATATTCTCTTTATAAAGTATTTAAACAAGAACATTTTTCTGGTACAACAACCAGTTAATGGACAAAATTACTTACAGACACACTGCTTAAAATAATTTGTTCCTTTTGTATAATTTCATTAGTCGTCACGTTTATACTGCATTCAAATTAATCCAGGAATAATTATGTTTCTGTGCTCTAGCTATGACATGATATGGTTCCTGTTATAACTTGTTGCCAGTGTCATCCTCCAGTTCGCTCTTACACAAGGCAAATATTAAATGGCCTGCCATGGGATATGACATTCACGTTTGTCCATTGCGGTAAGTCTATGGATTTACAACTCTAAAATCAGGAGTTCCATTCCCCTTGTTGTACACAGCAGATAGCCCAATGTGACTTTGCTATAAGAAAGCACACACACAAATATTCGCGTTTCGGTTGCATAAAAAAGTGAAAGAAACATATTGTGTTTTTCGTTATAGCAGGTCCATATTGATAATGAAACATACCAGGACCTCAAGGAAAACATTTAGGGCAATAAGTTGGCTAGAAGCTGGTTAATCATAACAAGTGTTTCCAAAATGATTGGAAGTAGAGTCAGAGTGACGTGTGTGGACTTACTCTGAGATTAACTTGTTACTTTTGAAGTCAGCAAAAGCAGAGATAGGAGTACTATGGACTATTGTTTAATTGTTGAAGATTCCGTAAGATAGTCCAGTGTTTGACATTGTGAAATGAAGAAACCGATAGACCTCAGCTTCTGAATTAAAGCAACAGTTCTGGGCACAAATTAAGATTGTAAATAGTCAAAAATAAATTTTATAATGTTTGGTCTTTATGTCAGACAACCAGTGGTGTGGTTTCTGTTAGTATTTATGTCAGACAACCAGTGGTGTGATTTATATGTCTCATCGACATGAAATAGTTCATCTTAATTCAGTATTACCAATAGCGTAGTGGCAGATGTCTCACTCATACGTGGATTACGCTTCACATTGCAGCCAGATACGGGAAGTGTACATAGAGTGTCCATAATCGGATTCAAACATAATTTTAAGCAGGAAAAAATGTATATAGCGATGATGGCAAAAAAGTTTGGGTTAGAATAAGCATCAGCTGCCACACTATGGTACAGAATGGTTATAAACCATATATAACCCAAGTGCTTTCGTAAGGTGGACCTTTATTCTTCAGAAGCAAACTGGAAATGGTGGTGTAATCAGAAAACTAGTATAAAGAGCTAATATATGTCGATAGGAGTGTCACACGATATTTTTATGTATTTTGTCATAACTTGCTTCTAGAGTTTACTACAAACACTTCACTGTTTATCAATTTCTTGGAGGAAGAGTGTAGGTAGCGAATGAAGTGTGACTTAATATATATATACATTGATCTAGGAAGGTGTTTGACAGCCCGTGATTTATCTCCAAACAATGTTTATGAATCGGAATGAATTATGATGAAGAAGTGAGCAACTGTTATCTCAGCAATTCACTAATTTACCAAGTTTTAAGTTTACCACATCGATGTTCGAATTCAATGAATACCTGACGTAATAATGAGCTTTACCATCAAACGTTTTCTGATAATCTATTGGTCTGAAATTGTGTAGCACCAAATAAGCAGTTGGTGAGATGGACGCCATTAGTGTACAGTTATGGAGCTCGACCCTATCAGGATACATATTCAGATCCAATCACAAAACTGGTCACGCGAAATTTATGTTATATGAAGAAAAATCCAAGAATACCATTTAATAACAGTAGCTGAACCTTTCCATAACTAGAATATATAAAAACTCCAGTTATCTCTTAATTATGTCGAGTGACGTAAATTCTGGTGAACTAAAGTTTTTTATATGTTTAGTAATGTCGGAATCTGCATCTTAATTATTTTTTTTTTCAAATTACTAATTTCCATGTTAATAGATTTAAATAGAATGAATATTTAAAGTCAAATCGTTATTAATAAAACAAGATAAAAAGTTCAAATCACAAACAAATGGCAAATGATAAACAGATGAATTTTTATGTTCGCACGCTCAGGTCTAAAGCCTCTCGTGACTTTTCTCTTTTTCTTTCGTTTTGATTTAATTGTACCACAGAAATCATTATGGAGGTTTTTTCTTCAGTCAATTCATTAAGTACATTTCAATGTGAAACCACGTTTCTAACTTTAAAAACGTAGGGAATGGAGGATGATGAAAGCTCCCACATGCTTTAGTGCTTTGTAACCTGTTGCTAGCTTTGCATTCGAATACTTTCCGTTTCGTTGATATAAAAAGGTTTAACCTCCAACCTTTTTATTTAATCTGAGATAACAAAGCGTGTTAGAGATATTCTATGAATTCGTAATAGTTTTTTAAACAGAGTTATTGTTTATTGAGAGTTTTTATCGTTAGAGGTTATTTTTACGAGTTTGTTAAATTGTACGCAGCAGTTCGATATAATAATGCTACAATTAATCAGTAACATTTGAAGCAAAATAATTACAGATATGTAAAGGAATTAGAGAGGCACGAGGAATTATGGTCCAAATATAAATCTTAGATAAACCTGATTCTTGCTTTATATATCAAATTGTCATGAAAACTCTAAACTTGATCAAGTTGTCATTCCAAAGATTTACCGTTATTACTGTTTATACCAAAGAACCAGCGCCACTTGCTACATGATCTCAAACTTTTATTATAGTTTATGTCTGAAAGAGGAGTAGAAAAACCGAAAGATATAAGTGTCACTGGTTATAAAATCGGTACAGAAGAATGATGGGTTTAACTTGACTTCAAACACAAGAGTAGCGGCTCAGTACTGTGACGAACATTAATAATTCATATCACAGGGCGTATTTTAAAACGCGCTTTACCCTTATAACACAGATTGAGAAAAGCATTTACTAAAGAACCAGAAACACTTTATAAGGTAAATAACAAAGATTATCCTGCTTTAATGTGTTTTCAAAAATACTAGTTTGTTTTCACTTTTAACCTATCTTCTTGCAGATAATTTGTGGAAAAAAATCTAAATCAACTAAGTCTGTAGTACGTCTTTTCTTACAGTTATAACCTTCACGCTCTAAATTCAATATCACGCGTCACTATCTTTAAGTGGGCTATTTATAAAAAAAAATTAAAAGTAGTACTAAATACACTTTTGAGTATTTCTCTTTAACTTACGGATATCACACTAAGAAAAAACAATACAAGTGGAAATATCTTGCTATACAGCCAACCTGAACTTATATATATATATGATATATTTACAATAATAATTACAGGTCAGTTAATATTGATGGACAAGTTATGACCTTTAAAATATGGTAGTTAACACTGAATTATATTCTGAAAATAATTGTTTGGAACAGACATTAATGTCAAATTAATGAAATTAAATGACGTAACTATCTAGGTTATAAAGTTTGTAGAATTAATAAATGTACATAGTTTTGAACGCAAATGTAATCATATTAAGAACTGCTCTTTATACTTGACATTAAAAAAAACGCATTAACTATTTCATGTTCATTCGTCCTTCTGGTGTTTTCTGTTGTATCGATTTCCGTTTTGATACACATCACTACCACAGTTCCGTTTGAGAATTGTTTCATTTTCTTCACTATCGTTCAGGGACCTGACAAACCCATTGGTTAAGTATCCATTACGTTTGGTCCCATTATGGTTGTCATGATTCTCATTTTTCTTCTTCAAGACATCGCGAACATGATCTTGCTCTTTCCTTTTGACATAGGCGTGGATGTAAAAGTTTAGAAACATCACCAGGAAGAAAATGGCGTGGACAAGAATAGCGTAGGCAAAACCAGGATGAAAATCACATCCAAAAAATAATGGGACGACGGCGTGAAGTCCAATGAGCACAAATTGAACCTGTGGAAGATATAAGGTATAAATCATGGACATTCGTCTCTTCAAGACTAAACAACGAATAACATTATTATTACTACTTACGTTACAAAGGGACATACGAAAGCATGATGTTAAAAGTGTGAACAAAATTGGAATTATTAACAACACTATAAATTACAAAATAAAGCGTTATTTAGTGAAACAACTTGGGACACGACTTCTCCACTAAATACAATATTTCCATTACGATTTTACTTTAAAATTGACTAAAATTTACATTGAAATTTAATAATAACAATTTAAAAATATTTACAATGTTATTGAATAATGTGATGTTTACTTAGTTGTCACTCAAACGTAACTACAATGATCCAACATAAATTCTTTGTTGTTAAGCACAAAGATACAAAATGGACCACCTGTGATCCATCAACCAAATGTATCAACACTCGAGTTTTAGCGTAATAAGTCCTCAGACTTGTTTGAAAGAAGGTTCAAATAAAGTAAAGTATAATTATAAAACGTAGTTATAGGACTGCACCTGCACTGGAAGATTTTTTTTAATGCCGTTTCGAATTTTTGGCACAGGTCATCTGATGAAGATATTTGTTAGCAGATCGAAACTTCGTTTAAATAACATGATTCAGAAAATCATATAATGGTTCAGTTTTATTATATATATATCAAAAAATTATTTATTTTCTAAAAATAAATAAATAAATATTATATTAATGCTTTTACAGACAAATATTAATTTGTTATAAAAATTTAAATATTCATTAGGCTTTAGGATACAACTTGATAATACAACAAAAATAGGTATTTCACTACTTTCAAGACATATTTTACCATTTGTATAATGGTAATATACTTTTTCCACCACAAATACGGCTTCATGTGAGGTCCTAGAGCGGCCAGACAGTAGTAAGCATACATTATCATGTGAACAAAGCAGTTTACAAATGGGAAAAAGGCGTTTTGTCCACCTGGAAAATAAAAGTAGTTCACAGATATTATTTAGGTTCCCGTTTTCTTCTTTCTAAACATTTTTTCTATTCTAGAAGACGTAATGATCTCTACTAAAGCATTCTGATTATACAAATGTTTTCGCAGTATGAGTGAGCACAACATTCGACAACATAGTATATAGTAACTATCATACTGGGTTGTTAACTACCACTAAATATTCAGAAAATTTTACCCCACCGGTTTTTCTACCTCGTTAACTATTAACTATCTTTATGTATCCTGGAGATAATTTTCTCTTACCCTAAATTTTCATACTACTTATCATTGGTACCCCCACACTATTCTCTCAGCTGATTAGTAAAATCTAGTAGTGTTAATTGTAATAATTAGGTGGTATACAATCCTCTCTTACGTGACTAGTTATATTTCCTTTAATTAATTTATTAAAGTGTTCTTCAGTTTTTTCCCTAGCTAATTAGTTAAATTTCCTAGAGCTAACAAAACTAGATATACCCCTGCAGTTTCTCTCCACTTTGATTAGTTATCTTACCTTACCTTTTTCAAAATAAGTACACCATTAATAAATTAGAATTACGATTTATAGTTCCAACACCCGGTCGCACCAAACATGCTTGCCCTTTCAACCGTGAGGGCGTTATAATGTTACGATCAATTCCACTATTCGTTGGTAAAAGAGTAGCCCAAGAGTTGGTGGTGGGTGGTGATGACTAGCTGCCTTCCCTCTAGTCTTAAACTGCTAAATTAGGGACAGCTAGCGCAGATAGCCCTCGAGTAGCATTGCGCGAAATTCAAAACAATGGTTCCGACAACAAACAACATACAGAATAAAGTAGATCCCAAAAATGCTGTGACATCTTGGTCTAGATGTTTTAAGAATTAACAGAACTTGGCTTGAGATGTTCTGTCACACGATGCTCTAAGTGGTACGAGGTAAAACCCATATAATCTCGTCCACGTCGAGAGCAAATACACTCAGAAAGTTCGCGACATTAATCTAGTTTAAAAAAAAAAACTTTTCTCAACTGAGGTTTTCAAGAATGTTGTTGTCCCTATTCGCCCCCCTCGCAAAGATTTTTCTTTGTTACATTTGTGAGATATATAAATTTCATCTGCTGAATTTTGTCTTACGTTGTTCAGCGAATTTGAAGGCTTGTTGCAATTTAGAGAAATGAAAGAAACAGAAACACGTCCGGAGGGTCCAGGGTAAACAAAAAACACATATCAATAAGCACTGGACTGTTGAAGATTATTAATTATGCGCTACACACCGCTTAGACTTAATACACACCAATGTTGTTTACAGATATGTTTATCGAGGTACCGAGAGTCAATTATGTATGTATGTTTGTTTTTGAATTTTGCGCAAAGCTACACGAGTACTATCTACGCTAGTCGTCCCTAATTTAGCAGTGTAAGATTAGAGGGAAGGCATTTAGTCATCACCACCCACCGCCAACTCTTAGGCTATTCTTTTACCAACGAATAGTGGGACTGACCGTCACATCAAAAAGGTCCCCACGAAAGAAAGGCCGAGCATGTTCAGTGTGACGGAATTCGAAACCGCAACACTCAGATTACGAGTCAAGTACTTTAACCACCTGGCCATGCCGGACCTGTTATGTATGTGTTTCGGCGTATTGTTTGTTTTCTTAGAGTTCTAATAGCAGATTAAAGCGTTCCAAAAATATTCACATTAGACGTGGCTCTAGAAACTCGAAATGGCCGCACAGCTCAAAGAAATATTAGTACAAAGTAAGGCATCATGAGTGGCTCATTATCCTTTATTTACTGTAAGGTACTCCGTAAAATTATTTGAATCAACTGTAATACATTATTAATTTAAAATTTCCCTAAATCGAATATTTCCACTTCTGAATAATATTACTTCAAGTGTCAAATAAGGTCAAAAGAAACGAGAACGTAATTATTACGCTTAACTATAAAATTAACTTTGATCAAAGAAGATCCAAGAAATATTCACATAAGTATTTTGATGAATTAATGGTTCATCTTTCTAGGTTTATATTTTCTTCGAAATATATCGTTCACCTACAGAACAATGAAGGCTTACAGTGCCACTCACGTAATTTTAAGAAAGCGTGTATTGAAATTTTAGTTTTTGGACAAGGATAATATTAATATATTCGGGAATTATTCCAGTTCATTTTTGTTCTTTTGAAGAACTTGGCTAAAAATTTAGATCCACATCGAATGCACAGCTAAGAACAGACTATAAATTTCTTAACACTGAAATATAACTTACAACATTAATTTACAAATTTTCTCCAGAATGTTTAAAAAACAAATGCTTCTATTGCTTAAGAAGAAAAAACAGTTACTTACCTGCACCAAATTTCATACCAATCCAAACACCCCATGCAATTAAGGAATGGTGAGTCACGTGTAGTGCTGAAATGTGGGTAAACTTCTTCCTTAATACGAAAAAAATCTGGAAAAAAAAATTAAAACCACAAAAATGATCTGTTGAGATTGCACAGCTTTAATGAGAAAACAAAAGTCTGGGTAGGGACTTCAAATACGTCACATGGTTCGAATCTGGTATAGAATCGCCGTGTTAAAACAATTTATACCACAAAGATCCTGAATAGTCATAGAGATTAACATAAAAATTAACACTTTTTCTCTCTAATTCATAACTTTAGTCTCTTTGCGAGATTCTTTTTATTGTCTTTCAGAAACTACTATTGTTTGAAAATCACGTACATGACGCCTGTTTCTAGTCTTCAAAGTTTCAGCTGCTCAAAAATTATAAACTAAACTATGGAGGCGGCTAAGTGTATAAACTATGTAAATGCTGAATATTTTAATCCCCTATATTTAATTATAAATTAGATATACGTAGTGTTTTTAAGGAATAATTTGCATTTTCCACTCACGTGGTATTGACTTAATTTTGGGAAGAGGCGACTCACGTTAGCTAAATATTTCTAGGGTTTACATATTTGTTTCTTTGTTTTTAATTCCGCACAAAGCTACAGGAGGACTATCTGCACTAGCCGTCTCTAATTCAGCAATGTAAGACTAGAGAGATTTGTTTGTTTGTTTTTTGAATTTCGCACGAAGCTACTCAAGGGATATCTGTGCTAGCCGTCCCTAATTTAGCAGTGTAAGTCATCACCACCCACCGCCAACTCTTGGGCTATTCTTATGCCAACGAATAGTGGGATTGATCGTCACATTATAACGCCCATACGGCTGAAAGTGTGAGCATGTTTGGCGCGACCGTGATGCGAACCCGCGACCCTCAGATTACAAATCGAACGCCTTAATCTACCTAGTCATGCCGGGCCTAGGTTTAAATGTTATCGGTGTGTTTTTCTTATAGCAAAGCCACAAAGGGCTATCTGCTCTGCCCACCGAGGGGAATCGAACCCCTGATTTTAGCGTTGTAACTCTAGAGACATACCGCTGTACTAGCGGGGGGCAAATGTTATCGGAATACACTCACTGAATCAAGCATTTTACGTTTGCTTCTCAGTTTCTCTTCATTACAAGTTATTAATTAGAATTTTTTAGTTAACACAAAGAAAGGAGGTTATCACTTGCTGGTAATTAATAACTTTCGTTTTACTTGCCTCTAGAAAATTACAAGGTAAAATTTTCGTTAATAATTGTTCTTTTCTACGGCTTAATTGAAAAATCTGTTCTTGTGTTAAGTGAAACATCTTGGCTGTTATCTGCTAATATCCTGATTAGGTGTCGTGTTTTGTGTTGGAACTGTGGTTAAAAGAAAACTGTGGTGTTTGATTAGGTTGCATATTTTGTTTAAAGGGTGTGTAACAAGTTCATTTTTCTTATTCAGTACTGTAGTACTTAATAGCAGGGATCGCGATGAAACAAAATGGCGGTCATTAAAATATTCTGTTTAAAACTACCAATAGAATGTCTGAATATTAACAATGACTATTTAACAGAATAAGCTAGGCAAAAGTAAAGATTAGTGTACTTATAAAGCTGTCTAAATCGCTATATACGTGTGTATTAAGATAATCAAAATACTAGTTCAACGAATTTTTATTGAAGTAAGTGGCTTTCCACGCAAGAGTACAGTAAAAATGATAAACATTATATCTCTTTCTCCCTAATTTTTCCACAGAACTCTTCAGCGTAGGATTTTAATGATTTCTTTCTCGTACTGTAAATTCATGTAATTTACTTTATTTGTGTATGTGAGACTGGCGAATGGAGGTTAAGGCTGATAGACGGTGTATAACCACCGCAACATGTGTCCTGGACATTATATCCCACATTATAGCCTGTCAGCTGGGACACATTTTCGTTTCGGCTTGTTATTGGTTATAAACAAACTAACAGAGGTTTGGATTTGCTGTTTTTAAAGCAGTCCTTCCTTTAGATTCTGTTTTATTTTACGTAACTCTTAGTATTAATATTCTGTTTATATATATATTAATATAGTTTACACCACTGAATACTCTATGTCATTTATTTGTTAACATTTGTAAAATTACTTGTTGGTATTACAATGTATTTTAACGGAATAACTTAAGTTAAGCTGTTAGATCCAGCTAGTTATTATTACAGCTTGACATGTCAATAATGAGACCATCCAGTTGATGAATTTGTGTATTTTGATCCTACAAATGTTGGTGAAAACCAAGTTCTGCTAACACTAACTGTGTATTCCCAAAGTATAAAATCATATTTAGATATATTTAGTATATTTTATAATGTACTCTCAATAAACTAACTTGGCACATAAAACAACGTTGTTAGGCTAAAGAAAAACGTCCTTCTTTGATTAATATATCACAAAACGTTATTTCAAAGCATACATTATGTTTACAACGTTGGTTTACTAATATTACCTTACAAAATAATGTCATTTTCTAAATTGTCGGAAAGCCCTGGAGCAAGCGAAATGATACAAAAAAAGAACCTTTTACAAACTAAGAAACGCCTCTACGTTCTTGGCCTTATTTCTCAACTTTATTTCTAAAACCAATTGCCCTACTTCTTTCCCCCTCCTCCTTACCTGGAGCTACATGTGGCTGACCTAAAACCAAAACCTTGTTTGTTAAACTAGGCGTAAAAAAGATGATTAAAGTTAAACCATAATAAAAGCAATGTATCTGCTAGCTTTATATTATAATAATGAGCTTAATCTTTTTCTTATTTATGAAATTGCCATTTTCATGTTTTGAGAGAGGCTAAAAAGAAAAGGAGAAAACAAAAAATATTAATACTTCCTTTAAAAGCATTTGAAAAAAAAAGCTGTGTTCCCTTCTACAGCAGTAACTTGTATCCATGTATGACTTTCCTAGTTTTCACACGTGAATTGTTTCATTCTTTACCATTTTAACTTTCTAGAAGTAGATGAATCACTATCGATATATATGTATTTTTTGAAATGTTTGAAATAAGCAAATTGAAGCTAGAGATATGAGGTCTATTTCATCCATCTGCCCATAAAAAATAAAATGCAGGTTGCGGTGCTGAAGCAAAGCTCTGGATGTAGGTACTGTTGAACAGGGTTCGAATTTATGAGTGTCACATAATATTTACAGCACTTTGAGCCGTGAGTCGTTTCAAACGTTGACAGTAATATACTCTTCAAAAAAAGAAACGCAAAAGGGATATTTTTGTTATTTTAAAGAGAAATATATGTAATAACGTTACAAGCTCAGAGTATGTAATGTTACACGTGTTAAGGCACTGATTGTCAAACCAAATTGACAATAAAAGTTGTGCACTTTGAAAACGGAGGAAAACATCGGATTTTTCGCCAAAACGCATTCGTGTCCAATAAATATGTTTGAGAGACCTGCATGTTCTGCAAGTGCAACATGTGCACAATCCCTATAAAAGTGACGGGTTCTCGGTTTCCATAGTTCAGTGTTAAGCCACCGACACGCAATACAGTTACGCCAAGACTGACTGAAGCACAACGCAACAACGCCATTGGTCGCTTGGAAGCAGGCGAATCTCGATAAGATGTTGCCAGAGCTGTGAATGTCCACCCAAGCACCATCACAAAGCTATGGAATCGTCACCAACAACATGGATCAACTCGTGACCGTTCAGGATCTGGCAGACCTCGTGTGATCACGCCCGCACAAGATCGCTACATCCGGTTACGTCACCTTCGGGATAGGACCACCACTGCAACGTCTACTGCCTCAACCATACCAGGGCTGCGTAGGATTTCCGATCAGACCGTACGCAACCGTCGACGAGATTCTTAGGCCCCATGTGCAACCCATCATGGTGAACGTCAACGACGTTTTTCAACATAACAACGCCCGTCCTCACACAGCCCGACTCACCACTGTCTTCTTGAGACACCACAACATCAACGTTCTTTCCTGGCTCTCCAGATCACCAGATTTAAACCTTATCGAACATCTTTGGAACGAGTTGGACCGACGTCTGCGACGGCGACAATCTCATCCGCAGACTCTACCTCAGCTTGCAGCAGCTTTGCAGGCTGAGTGGACAGCCATTCCACAGGATGTGATTCGTCATCTCATCGCTTCCATGGGCAGGAGATGCCAAGCAGTTATTGATGCTCACGGGGGGCATACTTGTTATTGACGTTGAGTGACGTTAAACTTCAACTAGTGAGCGTGGACTTCGCCTTTGCAGACTTTGGATGTTCAGCAGTGAATGTGCAAAGTTTCACACATGTCATACAGAACTACCCAGAATAAACTTGTTAACAATATGTCTCAAATTTTGCCTTTTGCGTTTCTTTTTTTGAAGAGTATATTTTATCACGATAATCTTTACCTCGGCTTTATATTATGGATACACAACATATACCTCTTTTTAAGTGAATTGAATTCCATAAAAGTGAACGCTGGTTTATTATCTCTTGTAGTCAACCTCACGTTCACATAACATACTCTTTGTTCGTGACCTAAAATTGTTAGTTTTCCATTCAAATGGAGATTTATAATAACATGTAATTAAATAAACTGTTGATATGCAACTAAAGATATAAATAATATTAATAGCAATGTATGTGTACATATATCACTCTTCTTTAAATGTTTACAAGTAACCGAGTGTTAACAAATTATTCAACATTACAAGACTGGTAATAGAGCTCATAAGCCCATTTCCCATGAATGAGCTTTCTTACTGAACGTTGTCAACACACAATTCATTTAATTTTATGGAGTATTCAACAATATTATTTCTACTAATTTTGGTTTGAAGAGGTTTAAAGAGTATCACGTGTTTCAAAACCTTTCACACTTTGATTTCTTTGGAAATTGTTTAAGTAAAATGGTTCGAGTTCCTTTGGTGTAATGTTAACCCTAGGTTTTGTTTTCCGTTAGTTTAGATTGCTTTTATATGTGGATAATACTATTTAATGGTTTCGTATGGACTGTGACTTGAGTTACATTGTATTAATTGTAACTTTTCTTTCTAAATTTATTATTATTATTATTCAACTTTTCAGAGGCTTACAATATTTCAGTTTCTGTTTTCATATAATATTTTACGTTACTTATAACTTCCTGTAGTTATCTCTATGGGTTTGTTTAATGTCAGAGATGTGTTAAAGAGAGAGGTCCTGTTAGACATACCTCATAGTATGTTTAACACACTTTTTTTTCTCTATTATATTTAATATCCTTATACTTTCTTGAGCGATTCAAGTATTCTTTTAGTTGTTATGAATTATTTTGTATCTTCATAAACATTAGATGTTGGTGGTACTACAGATAAATTAACTGCTACTAACTCGACACAGTTTGAACTGTAGCACGTGTCTTCGTGAAACTGTCATAATCACTGATAAAACTTTCCTCTGAATTACTTAGTTACTTAATGAATTTTCGTTGACCTAAAAAAGTGTTAGAAAAACTGATGTAGTACTTATGTTACGTTTTTCAAAGAAAATTAATTCTACAAGAATAGTTCAAACCTGGTTTCTCAGAGTAAAATGTGATGTATTATATAGCTATTGTTTAGCACATGAAACGTTATTTTTTTAACTGTATCTGCATTATTATAAATTTACTATAGATATTGTTAGTTTAATAAATGTACTTAGGACAAATATAATTATTTTTAAAGCTGGCTGAATCATGTGGCATTATTGTTGCGATTTAGTCGAAAATATGTACACTAAAGAAGTAATGCATCCTTTATTAATAAACATTTATGAAAAATATGTTTAATTAGGTATACTGACTGCCATGTTCACTTCTAGTTTTCTTCTCAGTAAATAACTTGCTCTGACTGAAAGCGTAATATTAATCATTTATTCGCAATATGTGCCAACGCTAAAAACATTTTAGATAAATACGTATCGACTAATTTAAGCTGCTTATATATTATTATATGTATATATATATTACTAGTATTCATAATTTAATTTCTATAGTACATATTGGTGTATAGAAGATAGTTTAACATTCAAAATATATTGGTCTAATTTAGTTGGGCGCTCAACGTTTTGCTTTATAGCATCTACAGAATTAGTAATTGACAGACAGGACTTCCTGCAGCCAATGGTGTAAGTTCAATTGTTTAATCCAAAGAGTTGTGGATATGTTTAACATACTATAAACTAAATAACGCGTTACTTTTCTGCTAATAAGAGGATATTTTCAAATCATATTTTCTTTGTGATTATAGATAAGTACTTTTACTTAAGTGTCTAATTTCATTGATACTTACAGTGTCCAGAAACTCGGCTATTTTCAGTAGAAGATACCACCAGCCCAGTCTTACTAACTACGTGGAAGAAAAAAATTACGTGATAAGTTTTACTATACAAATATAGCAAATATTTACCCTACTCTTTTGCTGAAGACACCTGGTCGATCACTCTGTATGTATATTATCTTTATCTGTGACACTACGTTACCTTAGTTCTTACAAATATTATTAGATGTCATAAAATAAAAATATTCTTTAGTTTTATTTGTATGTTTGTATTTTTCTGATTAACAACTTATTGCTGTTCTTTTCATATGTGTTGTATTTCTCGCTGTAACACAACTTTTCTATATATGTTATATATTTTACATTTCCATAATATATAGATGTCTCAGTGGTTTGTTTATACATTGCTTACGTTTTAAATTATAATAACATTTTTTCTTTTGTCATTGTTCTGAAATAATCATATATTACTTCTCTCTATAAATCTCTTTACGTCAATCCCCTGCTGGGACAGCAGTAAGTCTACGAATTTACACCGCTAAAAATCTCTATGTTAAACTCTGTATTTCTTGTTTTCTTTCCTCAGTTCCAGTATATTTCAGCTCCGTGATCTAGTTTTTGTTGTTCTTACAGTTGTAATTCAAGGTAACTAATTGGAACTACATTCATATTTATGAATCTTGTTTTATTTTCTTCATCACCTGAAAGTTCTTACTGATATAATTTTGTCACCGTATCGAGATCCTATCAGTTTAGACGTCTTTTGTAGAAGCATTCTATGGACAAATCTTTCTATCATACTTAGCTCAAACTGCCTCTGATTCCGTGTTAGAGCATTGTTATGATTAGTTTTGTTTCTTTGTGTGTTGTTAAATACAAAATTACACAATGAACTATCTGGACTTTATTCACCACCAGCATCGGAAACTACTTTTTTGTGTTATAAGCCTTCAGACTTATTGCTGTACCACTAAGGGAAGTATTGTTTAATGTTCTAACAATATTTACGCTTACATTCTCAACGCTTGATCTTCTAAAGAAATCAGTGCTTTGTTATGTAACGTAACTATATCTTTTGAAGATTTCATGATGAATATGTTGTGGAAAAGGTATGTTTCATAATGTGACATAGAATCAGTTACTGCCGCCTCTCTTTACTGAAAACACTTTGTTATTTATCATCACCACACTTGCGTAACTTAACCCTCAATAGTCTAGTGTAGTGTAGTTAAGATCATTAAATCAAGATGTCAGAAGGTCACCAGTACTTTGAAATAACCTTTCACATCCATATAGTTGTAATATTCTAAGGTACATTTACATGGTAGAATAATTTCATCTTTTTACAGAATCAAGCAAACAATTTTACAAGTTTACAATTTTTTATGTTTCAGGTGGTTGAATAAATTATTCGACATATGTTTCATGTATATACTTATATAATACCTCATTTGGTTGCTGTTCAAACATATACATTCGTGATGTCAGTACCCTTCCCCACTAAACATTTCGCGCCATCATCACACAAGTCTTTTTTTTTTTTTTCGCCTTACCGTCATTGTTTCTAGATCAGTTGCATAACTGATGGGCTCACACACCCAGTTGAACTTTCCAGAGAGATACGACATGCTTCCACCCTGCAGTAGAAATTGATAGATGGGGTAAATACGAAATGCGTAAACACTAAGACATATTTGTAAATTAGACACAAAAATTTTAGAACGAACAAATACTGGAACACTATTAACAACGAACAATATATTTATAAAAACCGTTAAAGTGTCATAACGATTCTGGAATATCCATATTTAATATTCTGGAACTCAACGTCAAAAAAAGATTAACTCTGCAATCTGAAGACACGCATTTCCAGATATATTTTATGGTTATGTGAAAATTAAATCAAGTTGTGAAAGATAAAAAACGAAACAATTACAAATTAATATCAATTGATAGCCAGAAAAATACTTAACTTACATATCATCAAGTAATTGAGAGATTGAAAGAAGTTGAAACAGCATAACTAAACTAAAATCAAATTTAACCTATTAACGTGTCATTTAGAAAACAGACTAAAAGCGTATGGAGTTTGTATATTTAGTACATTTTTCATAGCGCTGCATGTATTATTTTATCTACCTCCAGAACCGGTATTATAGCCATTCTTGTGCTCTCAGCAAGACAACTAGCAATAAGTAAATGTGATAGAAATCGTACAACATTAGGCTGAGGGTTTATTTTTACTTCATACTGAAGATTCATTCATAAATATCTCTATGTAGGTCTTGAACACCAAGGGGTTTTAGAGTAGGATTTGTGAAACATTTCGAAGACACGCCTTTTTATTACGTAATACACTTTGCTTCCTTCCTTGTTATATATATAATAATAACAAAAATAATATTTATATTATGAAAACAAGACTGAAATACAGTGCGTCCCCAAGAAATTGCATGTCCCACAGAATGAAAACAACTGCTTTGGCCAACTGCCTTACCTGTACATAACTTTACTGTCAAACAAAGCTTAATATTTATAAATTAAATCCTCAAACAAATAACATTACCACCACAGTCGTATTCAACAAATTATTGTGTCACCTGCTGAGTATTTTAAGAATCAACTAATCACTTAGTAGAAAATACCAATAGTGCTTATCAAGGGAGAGTTGGAAGAACTGTAACCACATAGTAAGGAGAATCACTTATGTTTCCGATATTAATTGAAAACAGACATTACGTAAGCAACAAAAAATTTCAGAATGTCATTAGCGCTTACAAATTACTTTTTTCACAAGTTTGTGCAGTAGTTTTGCACACTAAGGTTAATATATTAAAAACCTTTATTTCCTCCAACGTTTTCGCAATACACCGCGACTATACAAAGGTATATATTCTCTGGACCGAATACTAATTTACTTGTTCTTATGTTTAGGTTTTTTGATTAACTTATGCGATTTTTCTCTTCTTATTTTGAGCCATCTTGTTAATCGTGTAATTTCTGAGAGGGGGTAAAACATCTTACGTAGAAGAAAAAGAAAGCGCTAAGAACAACTTGGGCTATATTGTAGAAAATGATGATTTTGTTTATCTCAAAGGGTTTCCTATTTTTCATCCATGCAGGACCCAGCACTTTAACGAAGTAAACGTAGAAAGCGATCAGTGTCAGTATAGGGAAAGGTGATCCTAAAAGCGGCCATTCGCTGGTTCGAGGATCTGGAAATTAAAAAAAAAAAAAAGTTTAGGGTTGGGTAATTTAATTCAGTTTGGTGACAAAAAGTTAAAGAATTAATATACATGTATACATTTTTTAAAAAAATATGGGTTTATAATGCTAAAATAGAAGTAAATATTAAAAAGAAAGTGGCATATTTCTGGAAAGCGAAAAACAAATGTTTTCATCGTCGACTAAATAAATCATCGGTATCATCAGAGAAGGATAACGTGTTTTAAACGTTGCTGTTATCACAGGGTAAAGCGCTGTATACGTCCATTTAACAAATCAATCAATGTTGCACTTGAGAAGTGAGATAAAATGCCCATCTTTAATGTTCGCGTATTCTCATATCAAATAAAATTAACCTGTGAGTTAATTATTTATCGAAAATGTTACCTCATTGAAGTTTTAGCTAAGCCTCATTGACATGTGAATAAAGAAAAATTAGAAGAAACTATTTCATATATTGTGCGGCCTGGCATGGCCTGATAGTTAGGGGCGCTCGACTCGCAATCTGCGCGTCGTGTGTTCGAATCCCATTCAGCCAGTCTAGATAACCCTCGAATAGCTTTGCGCAAAATCCAAACAAAAATCGATTATTACATGCATTTTAAAATTATGTTTCATAAGTTGCTATTTACACGGATATTTGAATTACATTTAACAATTGTCAGTTTTATGGATTGGTAGGTTAGACTTGGCAACTAGCTATTTTTATAGATTTTTGAATTAACTTGACATTTGACTATTATATGGATTATTATATTTCCCTTGACAAGTGATTATTTGTACAAGTTGTTAGACTGTTCTTAACATATTCTTTTTATATGTCGTATGTTAAAACATAATAAATCACTGTTATATAAACTGCTAGGTTACAATGAAGTTACCTTTTATATATTACTAAACATCGTGCTTGTGTGATTTTTTTCACATTGCTGGATTATGCTTGCTGAGTAATAATTGGTATGGATCATAGAATTACATTCGGCGTTTTATCGTTTATTTAAGATTACTTTTGGTAAGTATTTATTTTTGAAAGTTGTAATAGCAAATATTAGAGATAAAGAAGGGTGGTTCTAGGAGGTTAATTTGAGAGGTGGAGCAAAAGGATGATTGAAATTATAGCGAGAGTACCACTTCCTCTGGATTTCAATTTAAATATTAAAAAGTGTGAAATTTTACTTATGTTGATGTGGTGTTTCATATTATTTTAAGTTAGTCCACTGTTTGAAAGAAACGTTTACCATAATTAAACTGAGTTTAATACGTTCACGTTTACTAACTTATACTATGATACTATAAAATAACTGTTAAGTGTTAAACATCCTTTTATTAATAAATGTTCAATTTTATTAGTGTACGTCAGTTGGCGAAAGAAGGACATAACTTTTCCAATGGTAACACGCGCCCACCACCAATGCCCTTTTTCATGTACACGCATTTATGACCTTTGACATAGTGGTCACGAAACAAATGGTAAATTTAGCTTTATTTTCTTCCCCGAACGCATAAATTAAGCCTAATTGCATATTTGGAAATGTGCATTATTTCGAAATACAAAAGCAGACTGAAAAAGAAAAATAACAACTGGTGCACCTATTCCTGATGTTGTTTTGACCATGTAGTTCGTGTAGGTCAGGTTTGTAGGCTTCTTAATGTTTGTTTTGTTTTCATTTCGAATGTTTTGCTTATTCTTCTATCTTCCTTGTTCCTTGTTTCAATAGAGCTCTGACAGATCACACTCCTTGAGTCATTTGTGGACATTTGACAAAAATACTTCCTAACAAGTACTGAGATAAGAAAAGGGGAAAAGTCTGTGATTAGAACAAAATGGCAGCATTTTTTATGTGATAGTTACCGGCATTTCTTTGCGATGTAAAATGTGTTTTTAGGATTATTTGTTTGTTTCAGAATTTTCACGTAAAGCTACACAACAATAATTTAAATAAGTTCCGTCTTTTTCTAGAACAGAGGGTCAACAACTTACAACAGCAGTTCTTTGGCTACCTTTAGATGTTTATTAGAAACCAATCACCGTTCAGGCTATCTATTGTTTTCTATGGCCGAGTAACTTTGCTATATATATTAAACTTATGTCTGTTTTCTCTTGTCTTTAACCCGAAACCTAAATATAAAATTCTGGAAGGTAATAGCCATAAGCAATTTTATCTGATAGCCACTTAATTTAGCAAAGGTATACTATATTTACTTTAACTGGTTGTAACTTTATTAAGATTTCTTTACTTCGCATGAAATACCATGTTGATTTATTATAATTATTATTATATTTTTATTTAGTTCGCTTTACATTATTTACGAACTTTTCAGAAAAGTTCTACCCCTAACATTCATCATATGTAAACCCTCTTGTGAGTTGTGAACTGTATAGTTGTTGTTGTTGTTTTGAATTAAGCACAAAGCTATACAATGGGCTATCTGTGCTCTGCCTACCACGGGTATCGAAACCCGGATGTCCACAAACATACTGCTGAGCCACTGGGGGACTGAATTGCATTGTGAACTATTAGCAGAGTTTTAAGAAGTGTTTTCTTGCTAAGTATTGTGGATTAAACAATATGAAACTGTAATTATGTGGAGAAAAACGAACAAGACTTGTTGACGTTAGTATTGTAAAGAACTCAATACATGGGTGAAAAATATAGTTTCATTTCTTCGTAAAGCACAAAAAGCGATTGATTTTTTGCTGTTCCCATCGTAACACTCGAACTCTGAATTATAGTTATATAAGCCCTCGAACTTACTACTAAACTACTGAGAGGCGGAAATGAAGAATCAAATATTTAGTAAAAACTTCAACAAGACTCACAACAACTTTAAATTATATTTACATTTGTGCAAAATATTAAGTATAATTTCAAAGCACAACATTTATTAAATTTTGACAAACGTCATAGTAACTATTAGCTCCTTTTACTAACGTTTTTGTTGCTTTTCTTTGGCAGGAAGTTATCATCTGGGTTTTATCACCCGCGAAGAATCGAATCCCAGGTTTTAGTGTTTTTAGTTCGTAAACCTTCCGCTGACATTATTACTGTTATTCTTATTTACTCAAGAAATAAAAGTGTTGGGTAAGTTGGTACACCATTTTGTTTTCCTAATACATCGGCAGCATTACAGAAAGTGGACAATTAAACCCACGAAGAAAAGTTCAAACAAAATCTTTAAAAAAACATCAGTAAAATTACACCAATAGGTGGAGGTTTTAGTAAATAATATTTATTGGTACGATTCACGCGTTTCGATTGAAAAAGTTCATAGCGATGTAAAGTCAATAATGAACGAGATGGTCCGGCATGGTCAATTGGTTAGGGTGAGAGGCTCGTAATCTGTGGGTTCGAATCCCCCATCACACCAAACATTCTTCCCTTTCAGCCGTGGGAGAGTTATAAAGTCATGGACAATTCCATCATTCCTTGGTAGCCCAAGAGTTGGCGGTGGGTGGTGATGACTCGCTGCCTTCCCTCTAGTCTTACACTGCTAAATCAGAAACGGCTAGCGCAGATAGCCCTCGTGTAGCTTTACACGAAATTCAAATCGAACCAACACCTTTCCAACAACAAACGTTTAGCTCATAGCTCTGTCATCTCTTCACCGATTTTAATTCTAATTACAGTTTTGGGCCCAAAACACCAAACCCTCTCGATTGATTTATTTGACTACGTCCAAGTTCTCAAAGAATAATCTATTCTAACCCTGCCTAAAATTATTTCAGTTTGAGGGTAGGCTGGTAAATATCCTGCTAAATTATAAAATTGAATCGAGTATATTGGCAGTGCTGGTGCACAAAAAATATAGCTAATAAAAATTAAAAAATATATATCGTGATGAATTTACTATAACCCTGCCTAAATTAATGTAAAGTACCGCGGCTATTGAGAATTCCCTCTTGTTTTGTTTGAAAATACTGGTATTTACACATGCTTACTGTTCTTCATCTCTAAGCAGACTAGTGACGAACAAAACCAAACTAAATTAATACACAAATTCATCAAGTAGACTAGATGTGCTTCCACGGGCCCCCAAAGTGTTCAGTTTCAAGGGTAACAAATATTTTTATCTCTTCATTTTGAAATTCATATGTCATGCTGTGTTGTACATTACAATTTGTACGATCGTTATGTGAGTGAAAGGTGCGTATGTTATGAATCACGAGAAGAATTATGCTCTTTGTAGGCTACGACACAGCATGGCATGCGAGCTTCAAATGCAAGAAATAGAAATATTTGTTAGTCATAATTTTGGTTTAATTTAATTTGAAAAAAAAAACAAACCCTTTGGGAACCCTACTGTGTGATAATAATAACAACACAACACCTTTACTGTATGGTAATAGTAACAACACAACACCTGTACTCAGTGATAATACTTCAACGACTGCACTGTGTGATAACAACAACACAATGAATGTATCAGCAAAGTACTTAGAAGTGTGTCACAACATTAAAAATTGTATTAAATAAAAATAGATTTTATAACCGTTAAGTTACTTTATAAAATGTTAATTGTGGTGAAATATATTTATTTATTTAGAAGGAAGTACCACTGTGTGAGTGTAACAGTACAAGAAACAAGTTTAATGTCTCAAGCGTCTACTTGTTGACCTTTCCGTTCTTTAACAGGGTCACAGAACTCTTCTGACCTTGTTCCAGTGTAAAGCTCTCATAAATGCCTATTGCACCGAGTGCTCAGGTAAAGAGACGCAAAAACATAAACAGTAAAATATAGAAAGCTGTTTAAAATACTAACTCGTCTTTTTATTCCTTACAAGTTGTAGAAAACTTGCGAATATAAATTTTGCTTTTAAACTAAAGATTAAAATATTTTAAATGAGTACTTTAATTAAAGATAAATACATTAGCAATTCCTCAAACGGAAAATGTGTTTTTATTTTGTAATTATGTCCTTTTATTAATCTTATTTGTTTTGATAGAGCTCGTCATATGTTTACGCAGTTATATATATTAAATTCATACGGGTAAAAATCAAGTGTGTTTACCTCATTACATTCATTTACATTTATACTTAGTTTGAGCACGTTATGTTACAGTAATTTTAGAGTCCTACTCTAGTAGGACTTGACTCTAATGTCAAGATGCATGGCCATCAGACAGAGCTTTTCAACGTAGTTTTCTTTCGCAAAGACTCTGTCGTGAAGCTGTTATGCCATTAATCCTTTCGTACTTTCTATTAACATTTCAGCGTATGATAAAGACAGTACTCCAGTACCAGTTTTAGAAATATATATATGACTATAGTTATATATTTTAGAAGGAAAAATTTCACATAAAGCTTCCAGGTTCGTGGTCTGGACCACGATGATAGAGCTTGCCATGGGCCTTCACCCCTTTACTGTCTAACCTACTTGTTGCACGTTCACTCCTCAATATGTTTTTACCTTTTACGCAGAAGGTTTTGAACTACCCCTGTCTGAGGTCCCGCAAAAACTAAACACAATTGTACACATTTTGATCACACGATAATTTAAAACTAACGTATTAAAAGTAACGAATGTACTTAGTGGATTGTTTTGAAACATCGAAGTATTAAAGCTTCTGTAACTATGATTAGAGAAATGAGAACTTCATTTTATACATATATAGACAAACGTTCCAAATGAATGCAAAAACTTTTATTGATATTTATGTAGATGAAAAATTCAAGCGCCTCTTATATTTGTTTTTGCTGAAGTTGGAAACTTGATAATTAATGAACCTGTTACAAATAACATGAACGTTGTTCTCTCCTAAACATACACACAGAAAATTAATTAAACTGAAACATTAACTAGTTACGTTATAACTGAATAATAAAAACACTAATTGGTCAGATTACAGACATGTTCAATGAGGGTTAAAACCAAATTTACATACACTATATGAATGATTACGTAGCGTCATACTTGTAATTCTACATTCTAACGTACAATACTCTCTATTTTACAGTTTTATAAACATAATAACAAAAGTAAGGTTCATACAAATTAGACTCAAGAAAATACTTTCTTTCAACGTAAAACAGAGCGATAAATACTGGACCCAACTACTTAATTATGCATTTTGTTCACTGGTGTACAAGTTTAAACCTGCCTTGTTCTACTTTTCTTATCGCAAAACGTTTTTGTTAAACGTTTCGTCATGCGACGTGGAACTTTTTTTCTTATTTAAAGGTGCTTTAAAGCTAATGGGATCATGTTTTGCAGTTGAATATTATAGTTTCTAAGAATGTTAAACAAATACATATAAACATGTGTTATACTTAAATTATATTATATATGTTACACTTATATTAACTGCCTTGACAAGAAATGTACAAAGTTATTTCTATAAACACGTAACAAGTCGTGTAATTTCTACTTGATAAGTTGACCTGCGTAAAAAACAATAAAAAAATAAATAATTAGTATTTGATTGTTTGTGGTTGAGTACAAAGCTACAGAATGGGCTATCTGTGGTCTGCCTCCATGGATATTGAAACCCGGTTTCTAACGTCAGAACTCCGAAGACATACTGCTAAATCACTGTGAGGTAACCATCAGTGACCAGTTTCTAACATCTCTTAACAATGAAATATTAAATCTATTAATAACTGTGTATTTCATGGGTTTTCTTTATTTATTATTACGTATAACTCATAAAGGACGTTTGTTCTGATCACTTTACTACTCCATCAATAGCTTTGGTATGTATATCTCATAAAAAATATGTTTTATATTTTTGTTAAATGTCTTTATTATGAGATTGCTTTTAAAACGTTAAACTTTGGAAAACTAATCGCATCGAATTTTCTTACCACAATAAAAGCACACGTTGTTTTACAAATCAAAATACCCGTAAAAGTGTATTATATAAACGTATAAGTCTTTCGATGAATAATATATTTTGAAAGTATAAATAAGATAATAATTGTGATGAACGAGACAAACAAACTCTTGAAAGAGCTGGTCTTATCTTACGCAGCAGGACAGCTTAGCTCTCCTAATGTTGGGTCAGTTTTAGTCTAGAAGGTTAGTGTGCACTAAGTGTTACAATGTAGGTGTTACGTTTTACCTGGAGGAAGAGATATTTGAAAGAAGTATCTGAACTTCAACAAAAAATAAATATAGCTACAGTATTTTTAGCTATATTTTTGCTGTACCTATTTCTATGTGCTAATGTTGAACTTCAAACATAGCTTTTTGTAATTTACTACTTGAATGTGGAGACATCTTATTTTGCATTGTTTGATCATTCAGGCCTAAAGAAGGTAAACGTTTATGTACGTGGATGTGGGGGAAAACTTTTATTTTGTTTTGTTTGATCAATTAAATATAGTGAGATGTTTGGAATATTCAGCTACGGTTCAATTTATTACTTTGTAAAAAGAATATAATTTTCCTAACATAAGTTACCGATATTCATCTAGTGATAGAAGAGGTAATCGATTACAATATTGGGTCCCGAAAATGTTCTGTTTGAAGAGAAAATAAAAACTAAGGGTAACAAATATTTCTACTTCTTGCTTTTGTTGTTTATATATCATTCTAGGTTGTAGCTTACAGGACACATAATTCTCTCTCTCTTGGTTCATGACATGCTCACGTTTTACTGACAGTTTTACGATAGTAAAAACTGAAACTTTAAGCACCCTTTATGTGACGCCATTTTCATGTCTACTGATTGACTGGTTGAAAGACAATACAGGGTGGCGAGAGAGATTAAAATATGTGACCCATCCAGGCAAAGTTTTGGTTTATTTCGAGAAAATTATTCATTACTTGTTTTAATGAAATGAAAAGTCGAAACAAGTATTAGCCCTAATTTTAAAGAATGTAGGAGAATAAAAAATATCACACGAATTATGTACTTTTACTTCTGCCTTTTCACACTGAAATAATTTGGGAACTCACGTGGAACGTCTTTCTTTACTTGTTACATAACATCCTCTAAACTAAACTGTCAAATAAATAAATTTAAAAAATAAAAGGGTCCAGCATGGCCAGGTAGTTAAGGCACTCGACTCGTAATCTGAAGGTCGCGGGTTCGAGATCCTGTCACACCAAACATGCTCGCCCTTTCAGCCGTGAGGGTTATATAATGTGACGGTTAATCCCACTATTTATTGATAAAAGAGTTCGCGGTGAGTGGTGATGACTAGCTGCTTTCCCTCTGGTCTTACACTGCAAAGTTAAGGACGAATAGCGCAGATAGTTCTCGTGTAGCTTTGCGCGAAATAAAAAAAAAACCAAAAAAGAAAATTCCTAAAGCCAGCTCTTGTCATTCATGTAATTAATGCCTAATCAACATCCGACGGAAACCCATTCCAGAGACTAACTGCCTGTAAAACATAATTTCTCATTGGTCGCATTTTTTGTTTCCATAATCAAATATAAACAATGATCTTTAAGAAACTGTTGTTAGATTTACATTCAGTTTGGAGATATAAGCTAAACGGTCTTATGATTATTTAAAAATAAAAAATTTAGAATTGTAAAAGTGTTTAACTTACCACTTTTTGACATCATCCAGTTGTAGAGGGTGATCGGATAATGAAACGGATACATTAAGTAACTAATCATGGTTGTGTCTTATACCTGGATAGACTTCCGCTTCAAAATAGTCTTGAAACCAGTCTACTAAAAAAGGTAAGTGTTAGTATGTATACACACTACACAAAATGCTTATAGATGGTAACGTAGATAACACATTCAAAGCTTAATAACATTAACAGAGGATCATTTAATAAGTTGAGAAAAAAATAACAAATAAGTTACAGAAATACGCGACCTGGAACAGATATATGATAACCATGTGGCTGGTTGGATTTTTACCCACAGACATTAAAAACAGTAATACATCTTGGGATATTTATAGGATTTCTTTATATGCTTAAGACAGTGTGGATTGAAAAATATGGAAATACGAGCTTGTTAGGTACATATTATTGTCTTATAATACGCGATATAATGATACTGCATTAATACTCCAAATAGGAAAATTGTAATAATCCGTTCTGTGTTTGTATTTTGAAAATGTTAAGAAAGATAATATAAATCTTAATTACAACCATTACATGCATGACATAAAAAGAAAACCACCAGTATTAGAAACCACAAAAAATAGAACTCGTAGCTTACCTGGTTGTAGTATCTTAGCTTAAAAAAAAGATGTTTGTTTATTCGATAAATAATTAACACGAGCACGTATCAACGCAGACACATTCACTTGTTGGGTTGTTTGAATTTTGTTGACTGCATCATAATAATAGTCACACAACGCTAACTCTGACACAGTTAATACATGAGAGAAATAAGTACTGCTCCAACGTTTAGCGTCTTAAGTGGGACACAAAAAATTGTAAAAACATACAGCAATGGAAGGAACAAAGGTACTAATAGAACCGGCTAGCGCGATCAGTCTTTCAAGTCTTCTCCTCACACGTGATATTTCAAGGTGACACGGAGGGGAAACACATTCAGCTCCAAACAAGTAAATTAGCAAATTTCATCTCAATATAGGTCATCCACTTGCTGACAGGCGTTGATCAAACTGAGCAAAGACATCCTCCAGTATTTCCTACAGGCTCCCTTTAGAAAGCGCGGCTCTGATAAGAGGTTAATCATGGATCGCTCCTCCTTTAAATTTCGCAAACTGGCCAGGTGTGTATCACAGCTACTAAACACGTTTTGACAGAAAAGTAATTCTAATTATTGATACTAAGCAGTTTTGAAACATGTGTTTTGTAAAGCGACAGAGCTAAAACAAGTATCATTTTGTCGTGTTCGACCACGATAACATCAAGCATTGATTGATAATATGAGCTCACTCTAAAAACTAGTAGTTATATGTAATTAAAATCAACAAATGCTATGTTTTGTTTTGTTGTTTTACTTTGCGGATATGGTAAAGATCCACACTGCCATTTGATTTAACTGGCTTTTCTGGGATAATGATAAAATTATGCAAGCCTGGTAAAAGCATATGCGCTATAAAACGGTGCCCACTTTTTTAGGTAGAGTTTGTTGTTTTAAATCTAATTCTAATCAAGTAACTCGTATCCACTACTGCTATTCTTCATTGTTATCACAATAAACAAGAAAGTAGATAAATGAAACCCTATGAAAGCACAATATTATTAATTATAAACACAGTGCAAATAAATTATACTTCTTTCGGGCACAGGACAGGTAAAACTTTCGGCGCCTGTCCTGTGACAGTGGGTTTTCTCCGGGCACTCCCGTTTCCCCCCACAGCAAAAACTCAGGCATTGGATCTTTAGATCCCAGCCAAGGCAACTTTATTGCCATGCCCTGAATCGGATCGTTTAGGTTTATATTCACATTTACTGTGACAGCTGCCTTTCGGGACGGGATTTGGCCGTTTTCTTCGGTGCTACCTGTGCCTCGTACACGAATAATACTAAACTTTACTCCTTCACCCAAAAAAGAGTTTAAAATTGTTTAAAAAGAGAAGAAGCTAAATTCAATAACCTTCCACGAAAGGGGACGAAGAGGAACCACAACGTTCCTGAACACCCCAGTTGGAGAAAGAATTCTTCTGATTTCTCTCTCTCTAAACTAAACCCCTGCCACGTTTGTTTGCGTTTATGCTTCTTTCTTGTAAAGCCCTCCCATTACGTTCTTATTAACACATTAGCAACCTTTCTAAAGTTACTTAAAATGAAAAGAACATTCGCTCTTCGATCTTACATTGTTTTCATTTATTATTCGCTACTTAAATTTAACTTCAAGAAGTGTAAAATATGGAAACTAAAATAGGATAGTCAATTTAAAGTTTAATGTAGTTTTTATTAACAAAGATGAAAAAAGCAAAAGGCTTCACAATAAACTCGTGTTTATTCTAAAATTAATTGCTAGTTAAATCAAATATTAAAGTATACATTTTGTTAGATATTGTAAAAGGTTATTCTTCTGTCTGGGAGAATTTTTATCAATAAGGTTGATAAAACTATGGATTTCTTCAACAAAGTGAAACTTCCTGAAATTTGTTTGTTTTGAATTTTGCGCAAAGCTATACGAGGACTACCTGCGCTAGCCGTCCCTAATTTAGCAGTGTGAGATTAGAGGGAAGGCAGCTAATCATCACCACCCACCGCCAACTCTTGAGCTAATCTTTTACCAACGAATAGTGGGATTTACCGTCATATTTTCACGCCCTTACGGCTAAAAGGGCGAGCATGTTTGGTGCGACCGTGATTAAAGTGTTTGTCTCCGATTGTTTAGTTTTAAGAGTGAGGATTTATAAGGTAATAATTTGATGTTCGATCCCCATGACAGACATAGTTCACATCATTTATTGCTCATCTGAGCGTCAAAAGAAACCTTAAATGTTCATTGTTTGGAGAAGAAAAAATAGGATTATAGATGAATATTTTATTGTATACCTTGTCTATTTAAATCGAGGTGCGTGATCTGTTTGTGAGTTTGTATATTTTATAACTATTTCACATATAGTTAAAAATTTTGTTTACGTACTGAAACCTTTTCAGATACATTTTTACAAATATAAACTTAGATGACATAATATTCGGATGAGATTTTTTCCAGCTTTTGTTAAAATACCATTATTATTTATCTTATAATTTAATTTTATTATCACTGTGGCAAAGCGGTATGCCAGCGGGCTTACATCGCAAGAAACTGGGTTTCGATACCCGTGGTGGACAGAACACGGATAGCCTAGTGTGTAGCTTTGTGCTTGACTTCAAATGAACAAATATCACTGACGTTAGTAATCCATACTAGTGTAGAATGTCACTTGTATTACTTATTGATTTTCTCATTTAAATTTAATTTCATATTTATTCTTTTTTAAACCACTGTATATAAATCACCTGGAGATGTTAGTTCAACCAAGTGAAACACAGTGTATTCACACAACTGTTATTTTCAACAGAATTTATATCATTTAGGTTGTACTCTAAAATTTGCTCGCGATTCCCATTCTAAGCTATTCAGTCGAATTAAGAACATTTTAAAAAGATTGGAGTTTGTGAAAAAAAAAAGTCTACGAATAATAGTAAAATGCCACAACAATGACGAAAATTGATAAAGGATACTCATATATTACTTTAATTAAGAGATCTTAACCAGAATATAATAAATAGAGAGATAGGCCTAATTTCCGGTAGACTGTGAAGCAAGAAATGAATAACCAGACAATCAAATGTCCATTTGCTTTCAATTAGCCCAAAGTTTAACTTTAGGAGCCTCCACTATTTCTGTATGTAGACATAATTGTAATATAGTTTTTATTGTAATCACTGGTATTCAACAGTTAAGTATGTAGTATTGCAACAATAGGGGATGGGGATAAAAGATTTGTTTACGAGAGAATAAAAGTAATACAGACAGCGAAGAAAGACTCGAGACCAAGTGTAGAACAATAACCTTTATTTCTTTCATATACAATCAAGACATACTCATGTCTTTATCGAGATATTTATTGTAACACTGGTCATCTTCTGTATTATAGTCATCGAAACTTCTAATGACTACTGGAGTATACTAAGAATACATCTATACTCCAGAAAAGGCAATAGAATTGTGTGTATGCCATACTTTTAAATTACACCAAAATTATAGTGTGGTGTGATGTCATTAAATATTACCTATGTGAATGACAATTCTCAGTTTGGTGTGATGTCATTAAATATTACCTATGTGAATGACAATTCTCAGTGTGGTGTGATGTCATTAAATATTACCTATGTGAATGACAATTCTCAGTGTGGTGTGATGTCATTAAATATTACCTATGTGAATGACAATTCTCAGTGTGGTGTGATGTCATTAAATATTACCTATGTGAATGACAATTCTCAGTGTGGTGTGATGTCATTAAATATTACCTATGTGAATGACAATTCTCAGTGTGGTGTGATGTCATTAAATATTACCTATGTGAATGACAATTCTCAGTGTGGTGTGATGTCATTAAATATTACCTATGTGAATGACAATTCTCATTATGCATAATTAAAAAGTGTTTAATTTAATTTTTAAATTACAACAAAGTGTGTATCATAGTGTGTTATGATATTATTATAGATTACTAATGTCAGTAATAATTCTTATTATCCACAATTTAAAAGTGTTTAATTTCCAGCTTCTACTATTTTGTACATTCCATTATAGCCCGGCATGGCCAAGCGTGCTAAGGCGTGCGACTAGTAATCTGAGAGTCAGTGTTTTACAAGTATTATTTATATATATTCATGTAATACAGGGTTTTACAAGTATTATTTATATATATTCGTGTACTCCGAAGTCCCTCCTAGTTATTAAATACTAAAATAATGCTGAGAATAAACGTATTGCAGCTGGACTTTCCCACAGTCAATTTTGGGGAACCTAACAATACAGGCAAATGAGAATGGTGCTAGGAAATACAACGTTTCAAAGGAAAGAGTCTTTGAAAATTCATAGAAGCTCTCAAGGTAGCAACAACTCCGAAACCATGCATGCACACTACGAGCTAATTCGGAATGGTCCTAATTTCAGGAAGGTGTAGAATTGAAATACAAAGAGAAGTCTCCACCGCTGCTCCAGCAAAAACAATGTTGTATGGCTGAGCATTTTTCCGAACATGGGTGGCAAGTAACTAAACAATAACTTGAAACTAATGAAGTCCAAAGTTCACAGGATTCCAGCCACATCTTAAAATCAATGGCTAGTTTTATAAGGAAAAATTGAATGAAAACATTAGTATCATAGCAACTCCATTTGATCATTGACCTGCCAAATCCTCTGGTGTTCTTCAATAGATTTGTGTACCTTTTGTAGCCTTAGAAGTAGACTTGGAAGCCTACAAACCCTTATAGTAGAGAGTATTCAGAACGTTTGACAAGCTTATATTTGTTCATTTCACGAAAAAGCTTGTTAAAATGAAAACTACTGAATTAGGCCACCAAGCAGACTGAATATATATATACCACAAACAATATAATAATTATTTCCATGGGAAGAATGGAACTTGGAACATAATTCTTACAAACATGATGAATATTCAGTGTTACCGCATCAAGTCTAACTTTGAGAAATGAAACTACATCGAATTTATTATGTTTATTAATGGGATGGAAAGCATTAGTACAGAGAATGTTTCGTACTTATTAGTGCAGTGTAAAGAATAAGTGAGGAGAATGTTTCGCTTTCAAAAGTACGATGGAAATACACAGAAAATCGTGTATTTTCTTACATTTTGTAGAATGTTTCGACACTGACTATTACCTTTTCTTGTGAAGTGCATTAAAAGCGTAAGTACAAAGAACATACGCCCTCTAGTGGCTCAACGTTATACTTGAGAGCTTATAACACTGAAATTCTGGGCTTGATCCTTGTGGTGGACGAAGCACTAATAATCTATTGTATAACATCGTATTGGGAAACAAGTAAAAAATCTACAATTGAACTACAGAATGGTACATGTCTGGAGATGAAATACCATAAAAGTTTTATATTTACTGTTATAAGGGAAACAATAACTACTTGTAATGTTGACTAGAATTCTCAAAATACTGTTAAGATCTATTGCACGTGACTGTGACAAAAATAGTATAATAATGTCACCGAAAAATTAAGAAATTTCAGAAAAACATGACTATAGCGTATTTATAGGTAGACTGACAATTAATTTATTGAAACAGGTGGCGCTAAGTTTGATTAATTGTTAATATTAATTATTCTTATTGTACATTAGTTGCAAGTTATAACTTTATGCAGTACTAGATAAAGGGTATATTTTTTTATCTATATAATTTATTGCGTATTTTTATTTATATATTGTTGTTTGAAAAGGATTTTAATAATGAAAATAATCTTGGATTTAAAAATAATTATAATATGCTCTGTGTATTCGCCAAATCTACTCAAGAATTATCTTGAAATATAGCCTAGAGGTAAGGCAACTATTCAACAGCACCCACAATTAACTCCTGTGCTACTCTAACCAAATAGTGGAATTTGTCCCTCAAATTTAGAAAGCACCCATGGATCCAAACTGTCCGATTGTGAGGCAAAAAGATGTGAAAGAAGGATCCCGAGAATTATAGTCTACCATGTTACCATTAGACCACGCCCGTCCCATAAATAACATTCAACAAATCTAAACATAACAATATGCAGCCTGTTTTTTTCCTTAGAATTTACTAATACTTTATCTGATCTCACACATCTTTCTAAAGTAGTGCAAAGTTAAAGCACTTAAGTGATCCCGTGCAATACCTTAAGTTTTGAACTTTTTCTTAGAACTATGCTTAAGCCAAGCATGTATAATTTTGGAAAATAATTTTAATATTTAACTCCTGAAAGTTATCGGGGGTTCTTCAAAATATTATATATATATATATATATATATACCACATCTGAAGCGGCATGAATAGATTGATAGATTTGTTTTAAACAAAATGCTTTACAAAGCGACACCAATTTAATGATAAAATCGTGGTTAAATGGTCAGGTCGCTTGACTCGCAATCTGAGAGTCGCGGATTCGAATCTACCTCTCACCAAACATGCTTGCTTTTTAGCTGTGGGGTCATTATGATGTTGTAGTCAATCCCACTATTCCCTGGAAAAAGAGTAGCTCATTAGTTGACGATGTGTGGTGATGACTACCTGTCTTTCCTTTAGTGTTACACTGCTAAATTAGGGACAACTAGCGCAGATAGCCTCGTGTAGCTTTGCGCGAAATTCAAAAACAAATATACCTTCCTAGATCATCTTCAGGTTCACAAAGAGAGAGTTTGCAACTGACCATTGCCGAGCACATATCTTAGAGACGAGAGTATAAACGGGTACGGGATTGTAGGGGGCGTTGCATTGGATGTTAGGTTACTAATTAGAACAGAAAAAAAGATGTTTCTTTATATTGGTTTAATTTTTGTTCCAGTTGTTGCATAATTCTTTGGTTTTACGTTTGTTTATATTTGTTTCCATATTTAGTATCTGGGTGGTTTCTATGGTTGCGTTGTGTTTATTTGATTTGCAGTGTTCAACAACGCGTGAAGGTTAAATATATATGTAAAAACGGCTCGTTTGGGTTGAGAAAATTTTTTACGTAGAGGAGAGAAGATGTTGTTTTGTGGTATTTTAAACTAGTTTCCATTTTTCTGCTTGTTGGTGTTGTGTTTACATAGTATAGACTTTAGTTTTGTACCTTGTGTTTAAATAAATTTGATGTTTACTGGAATGTTGTATTTTTTTCCTGATGTCGGGAACATATGATATGCAGCAGTGTGAGGTTTTGTAGTTTGTTGTATCTTGGGGTTTATTATTGTTTATTTGTTGTTGGTCTAGGTGTATGCGTATAATATTTTCCAAGGGTTTTAGAGAAATTTGTTGATGTTCATGAAGTGTTGTTTTATTTTGTTAATTTCATTGTTAATTTTATCACATGAACCTAGTTTTGTGGCTGTGTTTATTTGGTTTCTTAATATGTTGGGTTTATGTTTTGTTTCATGTGCTGAGTCCCAGGGAGTGTATAATCCAGTATGGGTGACTTTTCTGAATATTTCTCTTTTGAATTGTGTATCGGTTCTAGTGAACTTGAGATTTGTTTTGTTTCTTGTTTTGAATTTCGCACAAAGCTATTCGAGAGCTATCTGCGCTAAACGTTCTTAACTTAGCAGTGTAAGACTAGAGGAAAGGCAGCTAGTCATCACAACCCACCGCCAACTCTTGGGCTACTATTTTACTAACGAATAGTGGGATTGAGTGTAACATTCTAACGACCACACGGCTAAAAGGGAAGCATGTTTGGTGTGACGGGGATTCGAACCCGCAACCCTCAAATTACGAGTCGAGTACATTATCTTCTTAAAAGCTATCAGGTAACCTTTCAGAGTATTTACATTTTGTCTTGTGCGTCATTTGATGATGTAGCCAAACTGCTCCTGCATTATTCAACAATGCAAATAGAAGTTAGGAGATTAACATAAGACATTAATGTTTTTCTTTAGGATTCATAAATTTGGCCTTTTTGCGATATTCTTTTTATTATCTTCCGGAAGCTAATATTGTTTCAAATTCACTAACACGACAACCATTTCTAGTCTTCAAAGTTTCAAGAATTATGAACTAAACTATGGAGACGGCTGAGGGGATACACTATATGACCGCTGAATATTTCAATCTCCTATATTCAATTATAAATTAGATATACGTTGTATTTATAAGGAATAATTTGTATTTTCGACTCGTGTGGTATTAACAGCTTGCTGGCTTAATTTTGGGAAGAGGCTACTCACGTTAGACAAATATTTATAGGGCTTACATGTTATCGGAATACACTCACTGAATCAAACATTTTACGTTTGCTTCTCAGTTTCTCTTCATTAAAAGTTATTAATTAGAATTTTTTAGTTAACACAAAGAAAGGAGGTTATCACTTGCTGGTAATTAATAACTTTCGTTTACTTGCCTCTAGAAAATTACAAGGTAAAATTTTTCGTTAATAATTATTTTTTGCTACGGCTTTAATTGAAAAATCTGTTCTTGTGTCAAGTGAAACATCTTGGCAGTTATCTGTTAATATCCTGTCGCGTTTTGTATTGGATCGCTGGTTAGAGAAACCGTGGCGTTTGATTAAGTTGCATATTTTCATTAAAGGCTCTGTGAGACGTTAATTTTTTTTCATTTAGTACTGTAATACTTATTAGTAGGGAAAATGGCAGCCATAAAATATCCTGTTTAAAACTACCTTTAAAATGTCTGAATATCAACAATGACTATTTAACAATATAAGCTGAGCAAAACTAAAACTTAGTGTACTTATAAAGCTGTCTAAATCGTTATATTCGTGTTTATTGAGATGATCACAATTTCACTATTTCAATGAATTTTAATTGAAGTAAGTGGCTTTCCAAGCAAGAGACAGTAAAAATAATAAACATTATATCTCTCTCTATTTTTTTCACAGAACTCTTCAGTGTAGGATTTTAATGATACCTTTCTCGTACTGTAAATTCATGTAATTTACTTTATTTCTATATGTGAGACTGGCGAATGGAGGTTAGGGTTGATAGACGATGTATAACCACGGCAATGTCAGTTCTGGACATTATATCCCTCATTATAGCCTGTTCGCTGGGATACTTTCAATTGGTGCAGCGTTTTTTTAAATTTTCGTTTCGGCTTGTTATTGGTTATAACAAACTAACAGAGGTTGGGAATTGCTCTTTTAAAGCAGTCCTTCCTTTAGATTCAGTTTGATTTTACGTAACTCTTTGTATTAATATTCTGTTTATATATATATTAATATAGTTTACACCGCTGATTACTCTATGTCATTTATTTGTTAACATTTGTAAAATTACTTATTGGCACTACAATGTATTTTAACGGAATAACTTAAGTTAAATTAAGCTTTTAGATCCAGTTAGTTATTATTACAGCTTGACATGTCAATAATTAGACCATCCAGTTGATGAATTTGTGAATTTTAATCTCAGAAATGCTGATGAAAACAGAGTTTCTCAGAGTAAAATGTGCTGTATTATATATTTATTGCTATTTTCAATAACACTGATCGTAAGACTATTTAAAACATCAAGCTCACTTCTAGTTTTTCTCTTAGTAAATAACTTGCTCTGAGTCTGACTGAAAGTCTAATATTAAACACAAATTTTCAGATATATATGGACTAATTTAAGCTGCTTGCATGTATACATATGTATATAATTTTGCAACAATTACTAATATTCATAACTTAATTTCTCTTTTGCACTTAGGTGTATAGAAGACATTTAAACCCCAGAAAAAATACTCGGCTATTTTCAGGAGACGATATCACCAGCCCAGTCTTACTAACTGCATAGAAGAAAAGAAGTTATTTTATACGTTATTATATACAAATAGAAAAAATATGTATATAGTATGCATTGTTGTAAACGAAATTGCAAGAATTTAAATGCGAAAAGCAGATGGTGTCGAAAATGCTCGATTTTGTCCACTTGACATTCCATATAATGAGCTGAAAATGAAAGCAAAAATTAAAGACATATGAAAATCAAACACACCATCTATTAGAGCAAAAAATTATCTACCAAATGACATGAAATATTTTGCGAAAGCGTTTCATTTATGAATATTTTTTTTAACTTGAAAAAACGCTCACGAATTATTCCTCAACCCAATATTAAAAACCCTTATTTCTTCCAATGTTTCCACAAGACACCGTGACTATACAAAATTATATATTCCCTGGGCCGTATACTGATTTACTTGTTCTTATGTTTAAGTTTTTGATTAAATTATGTGATTTACCCGTTTTATTTTGTGCCATCTTGTTAATCGTGTAACTTATGAGAGGGAGGAAAAACATCTTACGTAGAAGAAAAAGAAAGCGCTAAGAACAACTTGGGCTATATTGTAGAATATGATGATTTTTTTTATCTCAAAGGGTTTTCTATTTTTCATCCATGCAGGACCCAGCACTTTAACGAAGTAAGCGTAGAAAGCGATCAGTGTCAGTATTGGGAAAGGTGATCCTAAAAGCGGCCATTCGCTGGTTCGAGGATCTGGAAATCAGAAAAGAAACAGTTTAGGTTTGTGTAATTTAATTCAGTTTGGTGACAAAAAGTTAAAGAATTAATATACATATATACATTTAAAAAAAAAACATTTTAAAATTTTAAACATTTAGGTTTATAATGCCAAAATAGAAGTAAATAAAGTGACATATTTCTGGGAAGCGAAAAACAAATGTTTTCAACGTCGACTAAATCATCGGTATCATTAGAGAAGGATAACGTGTTTTAAACGTTGCTGTTATCACAGGGTAAAGCGCTGTATTCGCCCACTCAATAAAGGAATATCAATGTTGCACTTGAGAAGTGAGATAAAATGTCCATGTTCAATGCTCGCATATATTTCATATTTGTTAAATAATCAACTCACAGGTTACTTTTGTTGAGGCTTAGCATCTGAATAAATAGAAAATTAGAAAAACGTATTTCATATATTATATAGCCTGGCATCGCCAAAAGGTTAGGGGCCCTCGACACGCAATCTGTGGGTCGTGGGTTAAAATCCCATAACACTGCGCATGCTGGCCTTTTAAGCCAGTAGAGATAACTTTCGTACAGCTTTCCGCAAAATCCAAAGAAACATTAACTAATTATCTGTATTTTAAAATTTCGTTTGATAAGTTACTATTTACATGGATATTTGAATTACTTTTAACAAGTGTTTGTTTTATGGATTGTTAGGTTAGACTTGGCAAGTAGCTATTTTTATAGATTTTTGAATTACACTTGACAGTTGACTATTATACGGATTATTATATTACCCTTGACAAGTGATTCTTTGTACAAGTTGTTAGACTGTTCTTAATATATCATTTTACATGTCGTATTTTAAAACATAATGAATCATTGTTATATAAACTGCTAGCTTATGGTGAAGTTGCAATGGTGTTTCATTTTATTTTAAGTTAGTTCACTGTTTGAAAGAAATGTTTACCATAATTAAACTGAGTTTGATACGTTCACGTTTACTAACTTATACCATGATACTATAAATTAATTGTTGAGAGTTAAACATCCTTTTATTAATACATATTCAATTTTATCAGTGCATTCCAGTTGACAATAGGGAGCAGATCTTTTTCAGAGTGAGCACGAGCCCACTCCCAATGCCTTCTTTAATTTCGACACAATGTATTCTTTCATATACATGCATTTATGACCTTTGACACAGTGGTCACGACTCTGAACGCATACGTTAAGGCTAATTTTATATTTGGAAAGGTGCATTATTTCGAAATACAAAAGCAAACCGAAAAAGAAATATAACAACTGGTGCACCTATTCCTGATGTAGTTCGTGTAGGTCAGGCTCGTGCGCTTTTTGTTGTTTGTTTTGTTTCCATCTAGAATCTTTTTCTTTAACTTCTAACTTCCTTCTTCCTTGTTTCAATAAATCATTGACAGGTCACACTCCTTGAGTTGTTTGAGACATTTAACAAAAATACTTCTTAACAAGTACTGAGATAAGAACAGGTAAAAGTTTGTGATTAGGACCAAAGATCAGCATTTTCTATGTGTTAGTTACCGACATTTCGTTGCGATTTAAAAATGTGTTTTTAGGATTATTTGTTTGTTTCAGAATTTTCACGTAAAGCTACACAACAGTCATTTACGAAAATTCCGTCTCTCGTTTTGAATTTATAAGAACAGAGGGTCAACAACTTTCGAAGGCAGTTCTTTGGCTACCTTTACATGCGTGAATCAAAGCAATCACAATTTCGACTATCTATTGTTTCCTTTGGACGAGTATTTTTGTTATATACATGAAACTTTTGTCTACTTTCTCCTGTTTTTAACCCGAAACCTAAATTTGAAATTCTTGAAGGGAACAGTAATAAGCAGTTTGATCTGATGACCACTTAATGTAACAAAGGCTTACTTTATTTACTTAAACTAGTTTTGAATTTCATGAAATTTCTTTATTTCACATGAAATATCATTCAGAGTCATATAGCACGCATTTAGTTCGCTCTAGCATTATTCACGAACTTTTCAGAAACGTTTCAACCCTAAGATTCATCAAATGTAAACCCTCTTGTGTGTTGTGAAATGTGGAGTGAACTATTAGCAGAGTTTTAAGAAGTGTTTCCTTGCTGAGTATTGTGGGTTAAGCAATATGGAAATGTAATAACGTGGAGAAAAACGTACAAAACATTTTGACGTTAGTATTGTAAAGAACTAAATACATGGATGAAAAATATACTTTCCTTTCTTCGTAAAGCACAAAAAAACGATGATTTTTTGCTGTACCCATCGTAACACTCGAACTCTGAATTATAGTTATATAAGCCCTGGAACTTATAACTGAACCACTGAGAGGCGGAAATGAAGAATCAAATATTTAGTAAAAACTTGAACAAGACTCACAACAAATTTAAATTATATTTACATTTGTACAAAATATTCAGTATAATTTCAAAGCACAACATTTATTAAATCTCGACAACTTTTAACTGCTTTTACTAACATTCATGTTGCTTTTTGTTGGCAGGAAGCTACATAATAGACTATTATTTGAGTTTTATCACCTGCGAAGAATCGAAGCCCAGTTTTTAGTACGTAAACTTACAGCTGACATTATTCTTGTTATTCTTATTTATTCCAAAAATAAAATTGTTGGGTAAGTTGGTACACTAATGTGTTTATAGAAAGAGAACAATGGAACCCACGAAAGAAAGTTCAAACAGTTTATTTAAAAAACACATCAGTAAAATCAAACAGCTAGTTCAAGGGTGGAGATTTTACTAAATGTTATTTCTTGGTACGATTCACGCGTTTCGATTAAAAGTTCGTAGCAATGTAAAGTCAATAATGAACAAGATTGTCTGGCATGGGCAATTGGTTTGGGTGCTAGACTCGTAATCTGCGGGTTCGAATCCCCGATCACACCAAACGTGCTCGTCATTTTGGTCCTATTTTGGTTGTCATGATTCTAATTTTTCTTCTTTAAGACACAGTGATCATGATCTTCCCTTTTGACATAACTGTCGATGTAAAAGTTGAAAAACGTCACAAAGAAGAAGATGGTGTGGAACAAGAATAGTGAATGCAAAACCAAGATGGAAATCACATCCAGAAAATAATGGGAGGACGGCGTGAAGTCCAATGAGCACAAATTGAACCTGTGGAAGATATAAGGTATAAATCATGGACATTCGTCTCTTCAAGACGAACCAACTAATACCATTATTATTACTACTTACGTTACAAAGTAACATACGAAACCATGCTATAAGAAGTGTGAACAAAATTCCACGAATTAACAACACTATAAATTACAACGATAAAGCGATATTTAGTGAAACAACTAGAGAAACAACTTCTCCACTAAATACAATATTTCCATTACAATTTTACTTTAAAATTGATTAAAATTTACATTGAAATTTAATAATAACAATTTAAAAATATTTACAATGTTGTTGAAGAATATGATGTTTGCTTTGATGTCACTCAAACCTAACTACAATGATCCAACATCAATTCTTTGTTGTTGAGCACAAAGATACAAAATGGACCACCTGTGTTCATCCAATCAAATGTATCAACACTCGCGTTTTTGCGTTATAATTCCTCAGACATAAAACTCAATGTTAAATTTGAAATTATCATATATCATTCTTATTACATGATTCAGAAAATCGTATCATGGTTCAGTTTTATTATATATCTCAAAAACTTACATTATTTCTAAAAATAAATAAATAAATATTATATTAGTGCTTTTTAGACAAACATAAATATGTTTTAAAAATTTTAATATTCATTCGGCTTAAGGATACAATTTGATAAAACAACAAAAATAGATATTTTGCCATTGCCAAGACATGTTTTACCATTTCTATAATGGTAATAAACTTCTTCCACCATAAATTCGGTTTCGTTTGAGGTCTCAGAGCGGCCAGACAGTAGTAAGCATACATTATCATATGAACGAAGGAGTTTACAAATGGAAAAAAGACGTTTTGTCCACCTGGAAAACAAGAGTAGTTCACAGGTATTATTTAGGTTCCCGATTTCTTCTTTCTAAAGATTTTTTCTATTATAGAAGACGTAATGATCTCTACTAAAGCATTCTGATTATAGAAATGTTTTCGCAGTTTGAGTGAGCGTTACATTCGATCACTTAATATACAGTAACTATCATACTGGGTTGTTAACTACCACTAAATATTCAGAAAATTTTATCCCACCGGTTTTTCTCGTTAACTATTAACTATCATTATGTATCCTGTAGATCTTTTTCTCTTACCCTAAATTTTCATACTACTTACCATTGGTACCCTCACACTATTCTCTCAGCTGATTAGTTATATCTATTACTGTTAATTCTAATAATTAGGTGGTATGCAATCCTCTCTTACGTGACTAGTTATATTTCCTTTAATTAATTTGTTAAGGCGTTCTTCAGTTTATTCCCCAGGTTATTAGTTAAATTTCCTTTTGTTAAAGATAACTAGATATTCCCCTGCAGTTCCTCTCCACATTGATTAGTTATCTTACCCTTTTCAAAATAATTTCTATCTTCAAAAAAATATGATTTCGACATATAGTTCAACAACAAACAATATATGAGAGTAAAGTAGATTCTACGAATTCCATCACATCAGGGTCTAGATGTTTTAAAAATTAACAATAATTGGCTTGAGATGCTCTGCCACAAAATGCTCGAAGTGGCACGAGGTAAATCTCATGCAATCTCATCTACTTTGGGAGCAAATAAACACACAATGAAAACAGAATGTTCGCGACATTAATCCAGTTTCTAAAAAAAGTTCCTCAACTGAGGTATTCAAGGATGTTACTGTCCCCATTCGCCCTCCCTCGCAACGATTTTCGTTTGTTACATTTGTGAGATATTTAAATTTCGTCTGCTGGATTTTGTCTTACGTTGTTCAGCGAATTTGAAGGCTTGTTGTAATTCAGAGAAATGCAAAAAAACAGAAACACGTCCGGAGGGTCCAGGGTAAACAAAAAACACATATCAATAAGCACTGGACTGTTGAAGATTATTAATTCTGCGCTACACACCGCTTAGACTTAATACACACCTATGTTGTTTACAGATATGTTTATCGATGTACGGAGAGTCAATTATGTATGTATGTTTGTTTTTGAATTTTGCGCAAAGCTACACGAGTACTATCTACGCTAGTCGTCCCTAATTCAGCAGTGTAAGATTAGAGGGAAGGCAGCTAGTCATCACCATCCACCGTCAACTCTTGGGCGACTCTGTAACCAACGAATAGTGGGACTGATCGTCGTATTATAAGGTTCTCATAGAAGAAAGGCCGAGCATGTTTGGTGTGACGGAAATTCGAACCCGCAACCCTCAGATTACGAGTCGAGTACTTTAACCATTTGGCCATGCCGGACCTGTTATATATGTGTTTCGGCGTATTGTTTGTTTACTTAGAGTTCTAATAGCAGATCAGATTAAAGCGTTCCAAAAATATTCACATTAGACGTGGCTCTAAAAACTCGAAATGGCCGCAAAGTTCAAAGAAATATTAGTACAAAGTAAGGCATCATGAGTGGCTCATTATCCTTTATTTACTGTAAGGTACTCCGTAAAATTATTTGAATCAACTGTAATACATTATTAATTTAAAATTTCACTAAATCGAATATTTCCACTTCTGAATAATATTACTACAAGTGTCAAATAAGGTCAAAAGAAACGAGGACGTAATTAATACGCTTAACTATAAAATTATATTTTATCAAAGAAGATCCAAGAAATATTCACATAAGTATTTTGATGAATTAATGGTTCATTTTTCTAGGTTTATTTTTTTGACTGAATAAACCACCCACAGAACGATGAAGGCTTAAGGACCTACACACGTGACTATAATAAAACGTGTATTGAAATATCAGTCATTGGATAAGAATAATATTACTATTACTAGGAAATTATCCCAGTTCTTTTTTTCTTCTTTTGAAGGACTTGGATAAAAATTTAGATCCACATCTAATGCACAGCTAGGAGCAGACACATAATTTCTTGCGACTGAAATTTAACTCAAAACATTAATTTATAAATTTTCTCTAGAATGTTTAAGAAACACAAATGCTGCTGTTACTTAAGAAGAAACAAAAAGTTACTTACCTGCACCAAATTTCATACCAATCCAAACACCCCATGCAATTAAGGAATGGTGAGCCACGTGTAGTACTGAAATGTGGGTAAACTTCTTCCTCAACAGGAAGAAAATCTGGAAGAAAAATTAGAAACAAGAACAATGATCTGCTGAAATTGCACAACTTTAATGATAAAAGAAAAGACTGGGAGGTGGACTTCAGATACGTAACATGGTTCGAATCTGGTACAGAATTGCCGTGTTGAAACAATTTATACCACGAACAACGAGAATGCTAATAGAAATTAGGAAATTAATATTTTTCTTTAGGATTCATAACTTTGGCCTCTTTGCGATATTCTTTTTATTATCTTCCGGAAGCTAATATTGTTTGAAATTGATTTAACATGACGATCGTTTCTAGACTTCAAAATTTATGAACTAAACTATGGAGACGGCTAAGTGAATAAACTACATGACCGCTGAATAATTCAATCCTTTATATTTGATTATAAATTAGATATACGTTGTATTTCGAAGAATAATTTGTATTTTCGACTCGTGTGGTATTAACAGCTTGCTTGCTTAATTTTGAGAAGAGGCTACTCACGTTAGACAAATATTTATAGGGCTTACATGTTATCGGAATACACTCACTGAATTGACCGTCCCATTATAAAGCCCCCACAGCTGACAGGGCGAGCATGTTTGGCGAGAAGGGGATGCGAACCCGCGACCCTCAGATTACGAGTCGCACGCCTTAACACGCTTGGCCATGCAGTATTAATAGTCTCTTGGTATATATATTAATATAGTTTACACCGCTGGTAACTCTATGTCATTTATTTGTTAACATTTGTAAAATTACTTATTGGCACTACAATGTCTTTTAACAGAATTAAGTTAAGCTGTTAGATCCAGTTACAAATCATTTCAGCTTGGCATGTGAATAATGAGGTCGTCCAGTTGATGAATATGTGTATTTTAATCTTACAAATGTTGGTGAAAACCAAGTTCTGCTAACACTAACTGTGTATACCCAAAGTATAAAATCATATTTAGATAACGTAAGAATTTACGACCGCGCAACGGTGATAGGTGTATGTTATAATGTACTCTCAATAAACTAACTTGGCACATAAAACAACGTTGTTAGGCTAAAGAAAAACGTCCTTCTTTGATTAATATATCACAAAACGTTATTTCAAAGCATACATTATGTTTACAACGTTGGTTTACTAATATTACCTTACAAAATAATGTCATTTTTTAAATTGTCAGAAAGCCCTGGAGCAAGCGAAATGATACCAAAAAAAAAAACAACCTTTTACAAACTAAGAAACGCCTCTACGTTCTTGGCCCTATTTCTCAACTTTATTGCTAAAACCAATTGCCCTATTTCTTTCCCCCTCCTCTTTACCTGGAGCCACATGTGGCTGACCTAAAACCAAAACCTTGTTTGTTAAACTGGATGGAACAAAAAGATGATTAAAGTTAAACCATAATAAAACAATGTACCTGTTAGCTTTATTTTATAAAAATGAGTTTAATTTTACTTGTTTGTGAAAATACCATTTTCAAATTTTGGAAGAAGCTATTTTAAAAATGTTTTTGTCAAACTGTTTAAAATTTAAATTTTGGAACACTCTCTTTTTATCGTTTCAAAGAATTACTATTTGACACATAACTTTACAATTTGTTTATATTGATCTTATGATTTATTTTAAATGCATTTGAAAAAAAACTTCCGTTTCTTTCTACACCAGTAATTTGAATATATGTATGACTTTTTTTCCCCAGTTCTCACACATGAATTGTTTCATTCTTTACCATTTTAACTTTCCAAAAGTGAATGAATCACTATCGATATAAATGTACTTTTTGAATGTTTGAAATAAGCAAAATGAAGATAAGGGTATGTGTTTTTATATCATCCATCTGCGCATAAACAACAAAATGCAGAGTGTTGTGCTGTAGCAAAGCTCTTGATGTAGGTACGGTTGAACAGGGTTCGAATCTATTTGAGCGTCACATAACATTCCCACCATTTTAAGCCGTGAGCCGTTTCAAAAGTTAAGAGTAAATCCCCAAATGTGGATGATGGGGTGGTGGGGTATTTATTAGTATCTGTGTGTTTTTCTATCGAACTCCTGGTTTTAGCGTTGTAAATCAGTAGACTTACCGCTGTACCAGCGGGTATTTATTAGTGATTGACTGCCTTCCTTCTAGTTGTTAGTTCTACGCTATAAGTACTGTTAGTTTTCTCACAGGTACAGAGTACAAATACATAAAAAGCTGTTAAAGTACGATTTCATAACAACAAATACCAAAGTTAACCTTGACGCTTCTTGGTCACGTCAAAATATTATGATCTAACTGAAATATTGTATGTTAAGGATGAATTATAATTTATTTTAGTAATAGATTTATTTTTAAGAAAACGTAATTTATTAATAAAACAAAACCCGAACTTTATAAATCAAAGCATCTATAACGTTCGCGCTTTTCTTTATAATTAACTTTTATTTGATACTTGTTTTAACCGTCAGAAAAAATTTCAGTATTTTTTCAAAAGAAAATAAGAATATTGTGATGTTACTAATATTTTATCACGATAATCTTTACCTCGGCTTTATATTATGGATACGCAACATATACCTCTTTTTAAGCGAATTAAAAAGTGAACTCTGGTTTATTATCTCTTGTAGTCAACCTCACGTTCACATAACATACTCTTTGTTCGTGACCTAAAATTGTTAGTTTTCCATTCAAATGGAGTTTTATAATAATATGTAATTAAATAAACTGCTGATATGCGACTAAAGATATAAATAATATTAATAACAATGTATGTGTACATATATCACTCTTCTTTAAATGTTTACAAGTAACCGAGTGTTAACAAATTATTCAACATTACAAGACTGGTAATAGAGCTCACAAACCCATTTCCCATGAATGAGCTTTCTTACTGAACGTTGTCAACACACAATTCATTTAATTTTATGGAGTATTCAACAAACTTATTTCTACTGATTGCGGTTTGAAGAGGTTTAAACAGTGTCACGTTCTTTCAAACTTCAGTTTTCTCACAATATTTTACTTTACTCATAACTTCCTGTAGCCAACTCTATGTGTTTTTTATATCAGAGATGTGTTAAAGAGAGTGGTCCTGTTAAACATACCAAATAGTATGTATTATATTTAATATCGTTATATTTTCTTGGACGATTCAAGTATTCTTTTAGTTGTTATGAATTATTTTGTATTTTCATAAACATTAGATGTAGGTGGTACTGTAGATAAATTAACTGCTACTAACTCGACACAGTTTGAACTGTAGCACATGTCTTCGTGAAATTGTCACAATCACTGATAAAACTTTCCTCTGAAGTTACTTGGTTGTTTAACGGATTTTCATTAACCTAAAGAAATGTTAAGAAATCTGATGTAGTACTGATGTTACGTTTTGCAAAGATAATCAATTCTATAACAGCAGTTCAAGCCTTCTTGTTACTTTCTCAGAGTAAGACATGATGTATAATATACTTATTGTTATTTTCAATAACACTGATGGTTAGACTATTCAATATATCAAGTTCACTTCTAGTTTTCCTCTGAGTAAATAACTTGCTATGACTGAAAGCCTAATATTATACACAAATTTTTTAGATATATATGGACTGATTTAAGTTGCTTACACATATATATATATATATATTTTTTCAACAATTACTAATATTCATAATTTAATTTCTGTAGTGCACATAGGTGTATAGAAGACATTTTAACAATAGAAAAAATACTTTAATTTTATTGGCCGCTCAATGTTTTGCTTTATTGCTTCTTCTAAAACTGTAGTTAACAAACAGTACTACCTGCAGCTAACGTTATAAATTCGATTATTTAATCCAAAGAGTTGTATGTATGGGTAACGTACTATAAACTAAATAACGCGTTACTTTTCTGCTGATAAAAAGATATTTTGAAATCGTATTTTATTCGTTATTATAGATAGGTACTTAAGTACGAGTAAGTGTCCTATTTTATTGATACTTACAGTGTCCAGAAACTCGGCTATTTTCAGTAGAAGATACCACCAGCCCAGTCTTACTAACTACGTGGAAGAAAATAAATTACATGATAAGTGTTAATATATAAATATCGTAAATATTTACCCCTACTATCCTACGTTACCTTAGTTTTTATAAATATTGTTCGATGTGATGAATTAAAATATTCTTTCGTTTTATTTGTATGTTTGTATGTTTCATATGTATTGTATTTCTCGCTGTAACACAACTTTTCTATATATGTTATATATTTTACATTTCCATAATATATAGATGTCTCAGTGTTTTGTTTATACATTGCTTACGTTTTAAACTATAAAAACAGTTTTTCCTTTGTTATTGTTTTGAAATAATCATGTATTACTTCTCTATCTATATCTCTCTACGTATGTCCACTGCTGGGACAGCGGGAAGTGTAAGAATTTATAATGCAAAATCAGGGCTCAATTCCCTTCGGTGGACACAGCAGATAAGCCCGATGTGGCTTTGCTATAAGAAACACTTTATCTACGTTAAACTCTGTATTTCTTGTATTCTTTGCTCAGTTCCAGTATATTTCAGCTCCGTGATCCAGTTTTTGCTGTTCTTACAATTGTAATTCAAGATAACTAATTGGAACTACTTTCATATTTATGAATCTTGTTTTGTTTTCTTCATCACCTGAAAGTTCTTACTGATATAATTTTGTCACCGTATCGAGATCCTATCAGTTTAGACGTCTTTTGTAGAAGCATTCTATGGACAAATCTTTCTATCATACTTAGCTCAAACTGCCTCTGATTCCGTGTTAGAGCATTGTTATGATTAGTTTTGTTTCTTTGTGTGTTGTTAAACACAAAATTACACAATAAACTATCTGTACTTTATTCACCACCAGTATCGGAAACTACTTTTTTGTGTTATAAGCCTTCAGACTTATTGCTGTACCACTAAGGGAAGTATTGTTTAATGTTCTAACAATATTTACGCTTACATTCTCAACGCTTGATCTTCTAAAGAAATCAGTGCTTTGTTATGTAACGTAACTATATCTTTTGAAGATTTCATGATGAATATGTTGTGGAAAAGGTATGTTTCATAATGTGACATAGAATCAGTTACTGCCGCCTCTCTTTACTGAAAACACTTTGTTATTTATCATCACCACACTTGCATAACTTAACCCTCAATAGTCTAGTGTAGTGTAGTTAAGATCATTAAATCAAGATGTCAGAAGGTCACCAGTACTTTGAAATAACCTTTCAAAACAATAAGAATATAAAAAACAGCAACTAAACATTACCTTTCACATCCATATAGTTGTAATATTCTAAGGTACATTTACATGGTAGAATAATTTCATCTTTTTACAGAATCAAGCAAACAATTTTACAAGTTTACAATTTTATATGTTTTTAGAAGGCTCAGTAAATTATTCGACACGTGTTTCGTATATACACCGCTGGCCAAAATCTTAAGGCTAATAAGCATAAAACATAAAGAAAAAAATACGCATTTTGCCTTGTTAGAATCAACCACTTATTTGAGTAGAGCTACGAAAGGTGAAAGTAAGAAAAGGGAAAATAAAAATAAGAAACTTTTAGCAATTAATAGGAAAATGTGAACACTATAAAATTAGCCTTAGTACAAGCTGGTCAAAAGTTTAAGACCATACTGAAATGAAGCGTTCGTCGGTAAACACCTAACGAAATCAAATCGTCATTTGTGTTCAAACATTAGCGTTGTCAATATCTCCCACTGACATCTCCTGTGTTACATTGGGTAAAAACATGACAAAGGCTAAAAAGTTGACAGAGTTTGAACGTAGCAGAATTGTCGAGCTGCAAAAGCAAGGTCTCTCTCAACGTGCCATCGCTGGTGAGATTGAGCTTAGTAAAACTGCTGTTGCAAATTTCTTAAAAGACCCTGAAAGATACGGAACAATAATTTCAAGTGGTCGGCCCAAGAAAATTTATCCGGCGCTGAGCAGTAGGATTCGATGGATTGTCCGGCAAGACACCAGCCGATCGTCGAACCATGTTAAAGCTCTCACGGACACAAAATGCAACTCAAGGCCAATAAGACGGCATATACGAGAGAAAAGCTTTAAAAAACCGTACACGTCTTCAAAGGCCATGCCACGAGACAGCTCGATAAAACTTTGCTGAGAAGCACCAAACATGGAACGTAGAAGAGTGGAAGAAGTTTTTGCTTTCTGATGATAAAAAATTTAACTTGGATGGTCCAGATGGCTTCCAGCGTTACTGGCACGATAAGAATATCCCACCGGAGACACTTTCTATACGACGCTGTGGAGCAGGTTCCATCATTATCTGGGGTGCTTTCTCCTTCCATGGAACAATGGAGCTTCGGGTAAAACAGAGGAGTGAAACAGCAGCTGACAACATTGGCATGTTGGAGAGAGCATCCTTATTGACTGAAGGCCCCCCCCCGCTTATGTGGAAATGGCTGGATCTTTCAACAGGACAACGCTGCAATCCACAGTGCTCTCAGGACAAAGGACTTTTTCATGGCGAATAACGTGATTCTTTTGGACCATCCAGCGTGTTCGCCCGAACTGAACCCCATTGAAAATTTTTGGGGGTAAATGGCAAGGGAAGTCTATAGAAATGGAAATCAGTTCCAAACAGTTCATGATCTTTGTGAAGCCATCTTCACCACTTGGAATAACATTTCAGCCAGCCTTCTGCAAATGCTTATATTGCCATGCCAAAGCGAATGTTTGCAGTTATTCGCAATGACGGCGGGGCAACTCATTACTGATACCTCTTTCTGGGCACTTCCTACCCTGTTTAGGACTTCTTTTTGGTATGGTTTTAAACTTTTGACCAGCTAGTATTTAAACTAATTTCATAGTGTTCCCACTTTTCCTATTAAAAGTTAAACAAGTTTTTTATTTTTATTTTCCCTTTTCTTATTTCCATCTTTCGAAGCTCCACTCAAATAAGTGGTTGAGGCTAAGAACGCAAAATGCATATTTTTTCTTTATTTTCATGAGCCTTAAGATTTTGGCCAGCAGTGTATAATACATATATTACTTTATCATTTGGTTGCTGTTCAAGCATACAAACGAACAGTCAATACCTTTCTCCACTAAACATTTCGCGCCATTATCACACAAGACTTGTTTTCTCCTTACCTTCATTGTTTCTGGATCCGTTGCATAACTGATAGGCTCACACACCCAGTTGAACTTCCCAGAGAGATACGACATGCTTCCACCCTGCAGTAGCAATTGATACTAAATCGTTAAACACTAAGACATATTTATAAGTTAGACACAACATTTTAGATTTGTAGTGGAACGCTATTAACAACGAACAAAATATTTATAAAAAAAAAACGTTAAAGTATCATAACGATTCTGAAATATCCATATTTAATATCTACGTCGAAAAAATATTAACTCTGCAATCTGAGGACACGCATTTCCAGATATATTTTATGGTTATGTGAAAATTAAATGAAGTTGTGAAAGATAAAATACGAAACAATTACAAATTAATATCAATTGATAGCCAGAGAAAGACCTAACTTACATATCATCAAGTAATTGAGAGATTGAAAGAAGTTGAAACAGCATAATATTGGAACTAAACTATGTTCTAAATTAACCTATTAACGTGTGATTTAGAAAACAGACTAGAAGCGTATGGAGTTTGTATATTTAGTACATTTTTCATAGCGCTGCATGTATTATTTTATCTACCTCCAGAACCAGCATTATAGCCATTCTTGAGCCCGAAGCAAGATTATTAGCAATAAGTAAATGTGATATAAATCGTATTACAGAAAGGTGGGGTACGTTCGTTGAGGGTTTATTTTTACTTCATACTGAAGATTCATTCATAAAAATCTCTATGTAGGTATTGAACACCAGGGGGCCTTAGAGTAGGGTTTGTGAAACATTTCGAAGACACGCCTTTTTATTACGTAATACACTTTACTTTCTTCCTTGTTATATATATAATAATAACAAATATAATATTTATATTATGAAAACAAGACTGTTTGTTTGTTTGTTTGTTTTGGGAATTTCGCACAAAGCTACTCGAGGGCTATCTGTGCTAGCCGTCCCTAATTTAGCAGTGTAAGACTAGAGGGAAAGCAGCTAGTCATCACCACCCACCGCCAACTCTTGGGCTACTCTTTACCAACGAATAGTGGGATTGACCGTCACATTATACACCCCCACGGCTGGGAGGGCGAGCATGTTTAGCGCGACGCGGGCGCGAACCCGCGACCCTCGGATTACGAGTCACACGCCTTACGCGCTAGGCAATGCCGGGCCGAAAACAAGACTGAAATACAGTGCGTCCCCAAGAAATTGCATGTCCCACAGAATGAAAACAACTGCTTTGGCCAACTGCGTTGCCTGTACATTACCTTACTGTCAAACAAAGCTTAATATTTATAAATTAAATCCTCAAACTAATAACATTACCACCACAGTCGTATTCAACAAATTATTGCGTGACCTGCTGAGTATTTTAAGAACCAACTAATCACTTAGTATAAAATACCAGTAGTGCTTATCAAGGGAGAGTAGAAGGAACTGTAACCACATAGCGAGGGGAATCACTTATGTTTCCGATATTAATTGAAAACAGGCATTACGTAAGCAACAAAAAATTTCAGAATGTCATTTGCGCTTAAAATTACTATTTTCACAAGTTTGTGCAGTAATTTCTTCCAATGTTTCCACAAGACACCGTGACTATATAAAATTATATATTCCCTGGACCGTATACTAATTTACTTGTTCTTATGTTTAGGTTCTTGATTAAATTATGTGATTTTCCCGTTTTATTTTGAGCCAATCGTGTTAGTTTTGAGACGGAGTAAAAACATCTTACGTAGATGAAAAAGAAAGCGCTAAGAACAACTTGGGCTATATTGTAGAATATGATGATTTTTTTATCTCAAAGGGTTTTCTATTTTTCATCCATGCAGGACCCAGCACTTTAACGAAGTAAACGTAGAAAGCGATCAGTGTCAGTATAGGGAAAGGTGATCCTAAAAGCGGCTATTCGCTGGTTCGAGGATCTGGAAATCAGAAAAGAAATAGTTTAAGTTTAGGTAATTTAATTCAGTTTGGTGACAAAAAGTTAAAGAATTAATATACATGTATATAATTTTTAAAAACATGGATTTATAATGCTAAAATAGAAGTAAATATTAAAAAGAAAGTGACATATTTCTGGAAAGCGAAAAACAAATGTTTTCATCGTCGACTAAATCATCGGTATCATCAGAGAAGGATAACGTGTTTTAAACGTTGCTGTTATCACAGGGTAAAGCGCTGTATACGTCCATTTAACAAATAAATCAATGTTGCACTTGAGAAGCGAGATGAAATGTTCATGTCCAATGCTCGCATCTGTCTGATATTCAAAAAAAGTGATTTGTTAGTTAGTTATCACCATTAGATTCCATCTAGGAACATAGGGGAGCAATTGCTTGCGGATTCTGCAACAAGTATTTAAGTGAGTAGGTTGTTAGCCCACTGCACCGAGCCGTCCCTAATTTAGCAGTGTAAGACTAGAGGGAAGGCAGCTAGTCATCACCACCCACCGCCAACTCTTGGGCTACTCTTTTACCAACGAATAGTTGGATTGACCGTAACACTCCCACGGCTGGGAGGGCGAGCATGTTTGGCGCGACGCGGGCGCGAACCCGCGACCCTCGGATTACGAGTCGCACGCCTTACGCGCTTGGCCATGCCAGGCCTAAAAGTGTTTGTGAGTTGATTATTTATTGATGTTATCTTATTAACATTTCAGTTAAGCCACATTAACATCTGAATAAATAGAAAACTAAAAAAAACCTATTTCATATTTCGTAGGGCATGGCATGGCCAGCTGGTCAGGTGTGCTCGTTCGCAATCTGCGCTCCGTGGGTTCGAATCCTATCACACCGTGTTTGGTCGCCCTTTCAACTAGTACATATAACCCTCGTACAGCTTTGCGCAAAATCCAAAGAAATATTAACTATTTACATGCATTTTAAAATTTTGTTTGATTAGTTACTATTTACACAGATATTTGAATTACATTTAACAAGTGACAGTTTTATGGATTGCTTGTTTGTTTGTTTGTTTTTGAATTTCGCACAAAGCTACTCGAGAGCTATCTGTGCTAGCCGTCCCTAATTTAGCAGTGTAAGACTAGAGGGAAGGCAGCTAGTCATCACCACCCACCGCCAACTCTTGAGCTACTCTTTTACCAACGAATAGTGGGATTGACCTTCGCTTTATAACGCCCCCACGTCTGAAAGGGCGAGCATGTTTGGCGCGACGGGGATGCGAACCCCCGACCCTCAGATTACGAGTGGCAAGCCTTAACACGCTTGGCCATGCCGGGCTCTTATGGATTGCTAGGTTAGACTTGGCAAGTAGCTATTTTCATAGATTTTTGAATTACACTAGGTTACAATGAAATTGCCTTTTATATATTACTAAACATCGTGCTTGTGTGATTTTTTTCACATTGCTAGATTATGCTTGCTGAGTAATAATTTGTACGGCTTTTAGAATTATATTCTGAGTGATCGTTTATGTGAGAGTACTCTTGGTAAGTATTTATTTTTGAAAGCAGTAATAACAAATACAAATATTAAAATTCATGAAGGGTGGTTCTAGGAGCTTTATTTGAGAG